>NC_092149.1:89809403-89879403 GCF_045791955.1 Oncorhynchus clarkii lewisi
TTGTGGTGACGTTAAAACCTCTTAAGGATCCGCCCCTTTTTTTAAATGTTCTCCTAAATCTAACTGCCTGTAGCTCAGGCCCTGGAACAAGGACATGCATATTCTTGGTACCATTTGAAAGGAAACACTAAAGTTTATGGAAATGTAAAAGGAATGTAGGAGAATATAACACAATAGATCTGGAAAAAGATAATACAAAGACAAAACCAACTGTTCTTTTGGATTTATTTTGTACCATCATCTTTGAAATGCAAGAGAAAGGCCATAATGTATTATTCCAGCCCAGGTGCTATTTAGATTGTGGCCACTAGATGGCAGCAGTGTATGTGTATATATGTATGTGCAAAGTTTTAGACTGATTTTTTTACAAATGTATTTCACCTTTATGATCCAATGAACCATTCAAAATGTTGTGTCAAGACTGCCCAAATGAGCCTAATTATTTTATTAATAACTTTTCATGTTCATAACTGTGCACTCTCCTCAAACAATAGCATGGTATTATTTCACTGTAATAGCTACTGTAAATTGAGCAGTGCAGTTAGATTAACAAGAAGTTAAGCTTTCTGCCAATATCAGATATGTCTATGTCCTGGGAAATGTTATTGTTACTTACAACCTCATGCTAATAGCATTAGCCTACGTTAGCTCAACAGTCCCGTGGACGGGACACCGATCCCTTAAAATGAGGGGTGTTTTAAAAAGTCATCAGCGAGTGGATCATCTCTAACCTCTAACCAATATCAACACCAACGACAGTTGTTCAAAACGCTGCTTTACGCTGCGTGTTCTGGCTCTGGCCCAAACCATCGTTTTTTGGGGGGACTAATCAGAATGGTTAGAATGTGTTTGCATTCTACAAATCGTTGGGGAGGTACTCAGATCCAGACTCATTACTCAGTAAAGTCCACAGGTGTGGCGTAGCGTTTGGCCAGAGCAAGGAGTTTGGGTAGCCAATTTAAAGCCTAGATGATGAGATTAGGATGAGCATCGTTCTGTTGGAAGATGTCCATGATTGTGTGGCTGTTCAGTAATGAACACTTGCATTGCTTGCTGTTTGGGGTTTTAGGTTGGGTTTCTGTATAAGCACTTTGTGACATCTGCTTATGTAAAAGAGGCTTTATAAATACATTTGATTGAGTGATAATTGTCCTGTGCACTTTGACCTGGCTGAACCTGGGGGACGCTTTAGTCTCGACCTAGTGAAAGTTACATTTAAACACAGTTTTGTAAAACCAAAAGATATTGGATATTGAAATGATTTTTCAAGGGGAGGTAGAGTAGTCCTACTATGGTTCAGGGCCCGGTTCCCCAAGGGGAGGTAGAGCAGTCCTACTACGGTCCAGGGCCCGGTTCTCCAAGGGGAGGTAGACCAGTTCTACTATGGTCCAGGGCCCGGTTCCCCAAGGGGAGGTAGACCAGTCCTACTATGGTCCAGGGCCCGGTTCCCCAAGGGGAGGTAGACCAGTCCTACTATGGTCCAGGGCCCGGTTCCCCAAGGGGGGGTAGACCAGTCCTACTATGGTCCAGGGCCCGGTTCCCCAAGGGGAGGTAGACCAGTCCTACTACGGTCCAGGGCCCGGTTCCCCAAGGGGAGGTAGACCAGTCCTACTACGGTCCAGGGCCCGGTTCCCCAAGGGGAGGTAGACCAGTCCTACTACGGTCCAGGGCCCGGTTCCCCAAGGGGAGGTAGACCAGTCCTACTACGGTCCAGGGCCCGGTTCCCCAAGGGGAGGTAGACCAGTCCTACTACGGTCCAGGGCCCGGTTCTCCAAGGGGAGGTAGACCAGTCCTACTACGGTCCAGGGCCCGGTTCCCCAAGGGGAGGTAGACCAGTCCTACTATGGTCCAGGGCCCGGTTCCCCAAGGGGAGCTAGAGCAGTCCTACTATGGTTCAGGGCCCGGTTCCTCAAAGGGAGGTAGAGCAGTCCTACTATGGTCCAGGGCCCGGTTCTCCAAGGGGAGGTAGAGCAGTCCTACTATGGTCCAGGGCCCGGTTCCCCAAGGGGAGGTAGAGCAGTCCTACTATTGTCCAGGGCCCGGGTTCCCCAAGGGGAGGTAGACCAGTCCTACTATGGTCCAGGGCCCCGTTCCCCAAGGGGAGGTAGAGCAGTCATACTATGGTCCAGGGCCCGGTTCCCCAAGGGGAGGAAGAGCAGTCCTACTATGGTCCAGGGCCCGGTTCCCCAAGGGGAGGTAGAGCAGTCCTACTATGGTCCAGGGCCCGGTTCCCCAAGGGGAGGTAGACCAGTCCTACTATGGTCCAGGGCCCGGTTCCCCAAGGGGAAGTAGACCAGTCCTGCTACGGTCCAGGGCCCGGTTCCCCAAGGGGAGGTAGAGCAGTCCTACTATGGTCCAGGGCCCGGTTCCCCAAGGGGAGGTAGAGCAGTCCTATTATGGTCCAGGGCCCGGTTCCCCAAGGGGAGGAAGAGCAGTCCTACTATGGTCCAGGGCCCGGTTCCCCAAGGGGAGGTAGAGCAGTCCTACTATGGTCCAGGGCCCGGTTCCCCAAGGGGAGGTAGACTAGTCCTACTATGGTCCAGGGCCCGGTTCCCCAAGGGGAGGTAGATCAGTCCTACTATGGTGCAGGGCCCGGTTCCCCAAGGGGAGGTAGAGCAGTCCTACTATGGTCCAGGGCCCGGTTTTCCAAGGGGAGGTAGAGCAGTCCTACTACGGTCCAGGGCCCGGTTCCCCAAGGGGAGGTAGAGCAGTCCTACTATGGTCCAGGGCCCGGTTCCCCAAAGGGAGGTGGTGCAGTCCTACTATGGTTCAGTGCCCGGTTCCCCAAGGGGAGGTAGAGCAGTCCTACTACGGTCCAGGGCCCGGTTCCCCAAGGGGAGCTAGAGCAGTCCTACTACGGTGCAGGGCCCGGTTCCCCAAGGGGAGGTAGAGCAGTCCTACTATGGTCCAGGGCCCGGTTCCCCAAGGGGAGGTAGAGCAGTCCTACTATGGTCCAGGGCCCGGTTCCCCAAGGGGAGCTAGAGCAGTCCTACTATGGTCCAGGGCCCGGTTCCCCAAGGGGAGGTAGACCAGTCCTACTACGGTCCAGGGCCCGGTTCCCCAAGGGGAGGTAGACCAGTCCTACTATGGTCCAGGGCCCGGTTCCCCAAGGGGAGGTAGACCAGTCCTACTATGGTCCAGAGCCCGTTTCCCCAAGGGGAGGTAGAGCAGTCCTACTATGGTCCAGAGCCCGGTTTTCCAAGGGGAGGTAGAGCAGTCCTACTACGGTCCAGGGCCCGGTTCCCCAAGGGGAGGTAGAGCAGTCCTACTATGGTCCAGGGCCCGGTTCCCCAAAGGGAGGTGGTGCAGTCCTACTATGGTTCAGTGCCCGGTTCCCCAAGGGGAGGTAGAGCAGTCATACTACGGTCCAGGGCCCGGTTCCCCAAGGGGAGCTAGAGCAGTCCTACTACGGTCCAGGGCCCGGTTCCCCAAGGGGAGGTAGAGCAGTCCTACTATGGTCCAGGGCCCGGTTCCCCAAGGGGAGGTAGAGCAGTCCTACTATGGTCCAGGGCCCGGTTCCCCAAGGGGAGGTAGACCAGTCCTACTATGGTCCAGGGCCCGGTTCCCCAAGGGGAGGTAGACCAGTCCTACTATGGTCCAGGGCCCGGTTCCCCAAGGGGAGGTAGACCAGTCCTACTATGGTCCAGGGCCCGGTTCCCCAAGGGGAGGTAGAGCAGTCCTACTATGGTCCAGGGCCCGGTTCCCCAAGGGGAGGTAGACCAGTCCTACTATGGTCCAGGGCCCGGTTCCCCAAGGGCAGGTAGACCAGTCCTACTACGGTCCAGGGCCCGGTTCCCCAAGGGGAGGTAGACCAGTCCTACTATGGTCCAGGGCCCGGTTCCCCAAGGGGAGGTAGACCAGTCCTACTATGGTGCAGGGCCCGGTTCCCCAAGGGGAGGTAGAGCAGTCCTACTATGGTCCAGGGCCCGGTTTTCCAAGGGGAGGTAGAGCAGTCCTACTACGGTCCAGGGCCCGGTTCCCAAAGGGGAGGTAGAGCAGTCCTACTATGGTCCAGGGCCCGGTTCCCCAAAGGGAGGTGGTGCAGTCCTACTATGGTTCAGTGCCCGGTTCCCCAAGGGGAGGTAGAGCAGTCCTACTACGGTCCAGGGCCCGGTTCCCCAAGGGGAGCTAGAGCAGTCCTACTACGGTGCAGGGCCCGGTTCCCCAAGGGGAGGTAGAGCAGTCCTACTATGGTCCAGGGCCCGGTTCCCCAAGGGGAGGTAGAGCAGTCCTACTATGGTCCAGGGCCCGGTTCCCCAAGGGGAGCTAGAGCAGTCCTACTATGGTCCAGGGCCCGGTTCCCCAAGGGGAGGTAGACCAGTCCTACTACGGTCCAGGGCCCGGTTCCCCAAGGGGAGGTAAGACCAGTCCTACTATGGTCCAGGGCCCGGTTCCCCAAGGGGAGGTAGACCAGTCCTACTATGGTCCAGAGCCCGTTTCCCCAAGGGGAGGTAGACCAGTCCTACTATGGTCCAGGGCCCGGTTCCCCAAGGGGAGGTAGAGCAGTCCTACTATGGTCCAGGGCCCGGTTCCCCAAGGGGAGGTAGAGCAGTCCTACTATGGTCCAGGGCCCGGTTCCCCAAGGGCAGGTAGACCAGTCCTACTACGGTCCAGGGCCCGGTTCCCCAAAGGGAGGTAGACCAGTCCTACTATGGTCCAGGGCCCGGTTCCCCAAGGGGAGGTTGACCAGTCCTACTATGGTCCAGGGCCCGGTTCCCCAAGGGGAGGTAGAGCAGTCCTACTATGGTCCAGGGCCCGGTTCCCCAAGGGGAGGTAGAGCAGTCCTAATATGGTCCAGGGCCCGGTTTTCCAAGGGGAGGTAGAGCAGTCCTACTACGGTCCAGGGCCCGGTTCCCCAAGGGGAGGTAGAGCAGTCCTACTATGGTCCAGGGCCCGGTTCCCCAAAGGGAGGTAGAGCAGTCCTACTACGGTCCAGGGCCCGGTTCCCCAAGGGGAGCTAGAGCAGTCCTACTACGGTCCAGGGCCCGGTTCCCCAAGGGGAGGTAGAGCAGTCCTACTATGGTCCAGGGCCCGGTTCCCCAAGGGGAGGTAGAGCAGTCCTACTATGGTCCAGGGCCCGGTTCCCCAAGGGGAGGTAGACCAGTCCTACTATGGTCTACTTACATAGATAATAGATAATGTCTGTCTGGGAGGGTTGGACTATAACACTGTCTTACATAGATAATATATAATGTCTGTCTGGGAGGGTTGAACTATAACACTGTCTTACATAGATAATGTCTGTCTGGGAGGGTTGGACTATAACACTGTCTTACATAGATAATGTCTGTCTGGGAGGGTTGGACTATAACAGTATCTTACATAGATAATGTCTGTCTGGGAGGGTTGGACTATAACACTGTCTTACATAGATAATGCTGTCTGGGGGGGTTGGACTATAACACTGTCTTACATAGATAATGTCTGTCTGGGAGGGTTGGACTATAACACTGTCTTACATAGATAATGTCTGTCTGGGAGGGTTGGACTATAACAGTATCTTACATAGATAATGTCTGTCTGGGAGGGTTGGACTATAACACTGTCTTACATAGATAATAGATAATGTCTGTCTGGGAGGGTTGGACTATAACACTGTCTTACATAGATAATGCCTGTCTGGGAGGGTTGGACTATAACACTGTCTTACATAGATAATGTCTGTCTGGGAGGGTTGGACTATAACACTGTCTTACATAGATAATGTCTGTCTGGGAGGGTTGGACTATAACACTGTCTTACATAGATAATGCCTGTCTGGGAGGGTTGGACTATAACACTGGCTTACATAGATAATGTCTGTCTGGGAGGGTTGGACTATAACACTGTCTTACATAGATAATGTATGTCTGGGAGGGTTGGACTATAACACTGTCTTACATAGATAATGTCTGTCTGGGAGGGTTGGACTATAACACTGTCTTACATAGATAATGTCTGTCTGGGAGGGTTGGACTATAACAGTATCTTACATAGATAATGTCTGTCTGGGAGGGTTGGACTATAACACTGTCTTACATAGATAATAGATAATGTCTGTCTGGGAGGGTTGGACTATAACACTGTCTTACATAGATAATGTCTGTTTGGGAGGGTTGGACTATAACACTGTCTTACATAGATAATGCCTGTCTGGGAGGGTTGGACTATAACACTGGCTTACATAGATAATGTCTGTCTGGGAGGGTTGGACTATAACACTGTCTTACATAGATAATGTCTGTCTGGGAGGGTTGGACTATAACACTGTCTTACATAGATAATGTCTGTCTGGGAGGGTTGGACTATAACACTGTCTTACATAGATAATGTCTGTCTGGGAGGGTTGGACTATAACAGTATCTTACATAGATAATGTCTGTCTGGGAGGGTTGGACTATAACACTGTCTTACATAGATAATAGATAATGTCTGTCTGGGAGGGTTGGACTATAACACTGTCTTACATAGATAATGCCTGTCTGGGAGGGTTGAACTATAACACTGTCTTACATAGATAATGTCTGTCTGGGAGGGTTGGACTATAACACTGTCTTACATAGATAATGTCTGTCTGGGAGGGTTGGACTATAACAGTATCTTACATAGATAATGTCTGTCTGGGAGGGTTGGACTATAACACTGTCTTACATAGATAATGCTGTCTGGGGGGGTTGGACTATAACACTGTCTTACATAGATAATGTCTGTCTGGGAGGGTTGGACTATAACACTGTCTTACATAGATAATGCCTGTCTGGGAGGGTTGGACTATAACACTGTCTTACATAGATAATGTCTGTCTGGGAGGGTTGGACTATAACACTGTCTTACATAGATAATGTCTGTCTGGGAGGGTTGGACTATAACACTGTCTTACATAGATAATGCCTGTCTGGGAGGGTTGGACTATAACACTGGCTTACATAGATAATGTCTGTCTGGGAGGGTTGGACTATAACACTGTCTTACATAGATAATGTATGTCTGGGAGGGTTGGACTATAACACTGTCTTACATAGATAATGTCTGTCTGGGAGGGTTGGACTATAACACTGTCTTACATAGATAATGTCTGTCTGGGAGGGTTGGACTATAACAGTATCTTACATAGATAATGTCTGTCTGGGAGGGTTGGACTATAACACTGTCTTACATAGATAATAGATAATGTCTGTCTGGGAGGGTTGGACTATAACACTGTCTTACATAGATAATGTCTGTTTGGGAGGGTTGGACTATAACACTGTCTTACATAGATAATGCCTGTCTGGGAGGGTTGGACTATAACACTGGCTTACATAGATAATGTCTGTCTGGGAGGGTTGGACTATAACACTGTCTTACATAGATAATGTCTGTCTGGGAGGGTTGGACTATAACACTGTCTTACATAGATAATGTCTGTCTGGGAGGGTTGGACTATAACACTGTCTTACATAGATAATGTCTGTCTGGGAGGGTTGGACTATAACAGTATCTTACATAGATAATGTCTGTCTGGGAGGGTTGGACTATAACACTGTCTTACATAGATAATAGATAATGTCTGTCTGGGAGGGTTGGACTATAACACTGTCTTACATAGATAATGCCTGTCTGGGAGGGTTGGACTATAACACTGTCTTACATAGATAATGTCTGTCTGGGAGGGTTGGACTATAACAGTATCTTACATAGATGCAGTCCTTCTGGTAGCGCAGGTAAAGGTTGTACATGATGGCAGCTTCATGTAGTTCTGCCAGAGTAGACATGTCCTCTACTCCATTAATACTGGTGGGGTGCATAGGAAACACCTTGTCTCTGCTCAGCTCCCCCTGCTGCAGGTACATCACCTGAAACACAGAGACACAACAGGTTTACTGCTGCAGGTACATCACCTGAAACACAGAGACACAACAGGTAGTTAGTTTTACTGCAGCAGGTACATCACCTGAAACACAGAGACACAACAGGTAGTTAGTTTTACTGCAGCAGGTACATCACCTGAAACACAGAGACACAACAGGTAGTTTGTTTTACTGCAGCAGGTACAACCCCTGAAACACAGAGATTACAGGACATTGACTTCACAGCAGGCATAGGCATACAGTAAGGCTCACTTAGGTTAGCTTTCCTCTGGTTAGTTATCTCTACTTAAGAGAGACTAGTTAGTTTTACTGCTGCAGGTACATCACCTGAAACACAGAGACACAACAGGTTTACTGCTGCAGGTACATCACCTGAAACACAGAGACACAACAGGTAGTTAGTTTTACTACTGCAGGTACATCACCTGAAACACAGAGACACAACAGGTAGTTAGTTTTACTGCAGCAGGTACATCACCTGAAACACAGAGACACAACAGGTAGTTGGTTTTACTGCAGCTGGTACAACCCCTGAAACACAGAGATTACAGGACATTGACTTCACAGCAGGCATAGGCATACAGTAAGGCTCACTTAGGTTAGCTTTCCTCTGGTTAGTTATCTCTACTTAAGACTACAGGACACCTCACATCAGGTGTAGTAGGCCTTCAGGACACCTCACAACAGGTGTAGTAGGCCTTCAGGACACCTCACAGCAGGTGTAGTAGGCCTTCAGGACACCTCACAGCAGGTGTAGTAAGACACCTCACATCAGGTGTAG
This sequence comes from Oncorhynchus clarkii lewisi, assembly GCF_045791955.1. Classification (NCBI taxonomy): domain Eukaryota; kingdom Metazoa; phylum Chordata; class Actinopteri; order Salmoniformes; family Salmonidae; genus Oncorhynchus; species Oncorhynchus clarkii. Next base: position 89,818,014 of record NC_092149.1, read on the forward strand.
TAGGCCTTCAGGACACCTCACAACAGGTGTAGTAGGCCTTCAGGACACCTCACAACAGGTGTAGTAGTCCTTCAGGACACCTCACATCAGGTGTAGTAGGCCTTCAGGACACCCCACAACAGGTGTAGTAGGCCTTCAGGACACCCCACAACAGGTGTAGTAGGCCTTCAGGACACCTCACAACAGGTGTAGTAGGCCTTCAGGACACCTCACAACAGGTGTAGTAGTCCTTCAGGACACCTCACATCAGGTGTAGTAGGCCTTCAGGACACCCCACAACAGGTGTAGTAGGCCTTCAGGACACCCCACAACAGGTGTAGTAGGCCTTCAGGACACCTCACAACAGGTGTAGTAGGCCTTCAGGACACCTCACAACAGGTGTAGTAGGCCTTCAGGACACCTCACATCAGGTGTAGTAGACCTTCAGGACACCTCACCGCAGGTGTAGTAGGCCTTCAGGACACCTCATAACAGGTGTAGTAGACCTTCAGGACACCTCACAGCAGGCTCAGTATTGTGAAAACCCCTTTAGAGGCCATAGCTATAGCTTCTGGAGTCAGGAGGACACAGGCAGGTTCAGAGTGATGTAGCTGGCACCATGCCAGGACCTCATGGGTGATGTAGCTGGCACCATGACAGGACCTCATGGGTGATGTAGCTGGCACCATGACAGGACCTCATGGGTGATGTAGCTGCACCATACCAGGATCTCATGGCGATACTAATCGTCTACACCTCCGTGGAGAGCATGAGGAATAGACATGCCAAAGGGCCAACTGAGGTGCCCATGCTTCTCCTTCAAACAAATAACACACCTGCCTGCAACCATCCACCATGTCATGCACAATAGTCCTTCCACTTTGGATACATCCAGCGCTAGGTTACAGTGGACAGAGCTAGGCTGGTTACAGTGGACAGAGCTAGGCTGGTTACAGTAGACAGTGCTAGGCTGGTTACAGTGGACAGAGCTAGGTTACAGTGGACAGAGCTAGGTTACAGTGGACAGAGCTAGGCCGGTTACAGTGGACAGAGCTAGGGTACAGTGGACAGAGCTAGGCTGGTTACAGTGGACAGAGCTAGGCTGGTTACAGTAGACAGAGCTAGGCTGGTTACAGTGCACAGAGCTAGGCTGGTTACAGTGGACAGAGCTAGGGTACAGCGGACAGAGCTAGGCTGGTTACAGTGGACAGAGCTAGGTTACAGTGGACAGAGCTAGTTTACAGTGGACAGAGCTGGGTTACAGTGGACAGAGCTAGGTTACAGTGGACAGAGCTAGACTGGTTACAGTGGACAGAGCTAGGTTACAGTGGACAGAGCTAGGCTGGTTACAGTGGACAGAGCTAGGCTGGTTACAGTGGACAGAGCTAGGCTGGTTACAGTGGACAGTGCTAGGCTGGTTAGTGGACAGAGCTAGGCTGGTTACAGTGGACAGAGCTAGGCTGGTTACAGTGGACAGAGCTAGGCTGGTTACAGTAGACAGAGCTATACTGGTTACAGTGGACAGAGCTAGGCTGGTTACAGTGGACAGAGCTAGGCTGGTTACAGTGGACAGAGCTAGGCTGGTTACAGTGGACAGAGCTAGGCTGGTTACAGTGGACAGTGCTAGGCTGGTTAGTGTACAGAGCTAGGCTGGTTACAGTGGACAGAGCTAGGCTGGTTACAGTGGACAGAGCTAGACTGGTTACAGTGGACAGAGCTAGGCTGGTTACAGTAGACAGAGCTATACTGGTTACAGTGGACAGAGCTAGGCTGGTTACAGTGGACAGAGCTATACTGGTTACAGTGGACAGAGCTAGGCTGGTTACAGTGGACAGAGCTAGGCTGGTTACAGTGGACAGAGCTAGGCTGGTTACAGTGGACAGTGCTAGGCTGGTTAGTGGACAGAGCTAGGCTGGTTACAGTAGACAGAGCTATACTGGTTACAGTGGACAGAGCTATGTTACAGTGGACAGAGCTAAGTTACAGTGGACAGAGCTAGGCTGGTTACAGTGGACAGAGCTAGGTTACAGTGGACGGAGCTAAGATGTTACAGTGGACAGAGCTAAACTGTTACAGTGGACAGAGCTAGGCTGGTTACAGTGGACAGAGCTATACTGGTTACAGTGGACAGAGCTAGGCTGGTTACAGTGGACAGAGCTAGGCTGGTTACAGTGGACAGAGCTAGGCTGGTTACAGTGGACAGAGCTAGACTGGTTATAGTGGACAGAGCTAGGCGGGTTACAGTGGACAGAGCTAGGCTGGTTACAGTGGACAGTGCTAGGCTGGTTAGTGGACAGAGCTAGGCTGGTTACAGTGGACAGAGCTAGACTGGTTACAGTGGACAGAGCTAGGCGGGTTACAGTGGACAGAGCTAGGCTGGTTACAGTGGACAGAGCTAGGCTGGTTACAGTGGACAGAGCTAGGTTACAGTGGACAGAGCTAGGCTGGTTACAGTGGACAGAGCTAGGCTGGTTACAGTGGACAGAGCTAAGCTGGGTACAGTCGGAGCCTGTCATATTACTGAAGCCTTCATGTGATTCCTGCTCAGGATTATTGAGATAGAGAGAGACAAATGACAACCCCCGATGACCTCACAACATTCTGACATTCTTAGAGCATATGATGTCAGAGGACTATCTGCATACAGGCTCCACCTACAGATGTCGGATCTTAATCTGAGCCAGTTTGCTACAGCAGGAAAATAATCTTGCAGCAACAAGAAATTATTATGTGGATTATAATTTTCTGGACATTTTTCTAAAGGTTGATACATTTTTCTTCAGGGAAAAAGTGGAATTAAAAAACTTCATAAACCCTTTTAAACCTCAAATACACTACAAATATACTACTGCATCTGGGTGATCAAATGACAAATGACATCATTCAGTCTGCCTGACATGGATATGTGTGATCTGTTATCCAAGTACTTCTGTCATAACAGCTGGATTTGAGTGCATGTTCAGAGATGTTGTGAGAAAGAGAACGCCCTGCTGTGGTTCCACCCTGTCAGGTTGGGACTGAAAAATGGTTAGGATTAGTTAACATGCTAAGGCCTAAAGGAGTAATGGTTAGCTAACAGGCCTACAGGAGTTATGGTTAACTAACACACTACAGGGCTAACAGCCCTAAAGGAGTTATGGTTAGCTAACACGCTACAGGGCTAATAGGCCTAAAGGAGTTATGGTTAGCTAACACGCTACAGGGCTAATAGGCCTAAAGGAGTTAAGGTTAGCTAACACGCTGCAGAGCTAACAGGCCTAAAGGAGTTAAGGTTAGCTAATACGCTACAGAGCTAACAGGCCAACCTCCAGCCCTGACCTTTAACCCCAGAGATCAGTGTTAACTGTAATAGATTCACACCTCTGACATCTATAACCCTAACCCTCACCCTCACCCTGTGGCCTGTTAGCCTGTGAGCTAACTCTAATTCACACTAACTCACATTTATAACCCTAACCTTCACCCTGTAGCCTGTTAGCCTGTGAGCTAACCCTACTCTAATTCACACTAACTCACATCTATAACCCTAACCTTCACCCTGTAGCCTGTTAGCCTGTTAGCCTGTGAGCTAACCCTACTCTAATTCACACTAACTCACATCTATAACCCTAACCTTCACCCTGTAGCCTGTTAGCCTGTGAGCTAACCCTACTCTAACTCACATCTATAACCCTAACCTTCACCCTGTAGCCTGTTAGCCTGTGAGCTAACCCTACTCTAATTCACACTAACTAACTAAGACCTTGGACCATTGTTACTCTAACTTCCGCGACGCATATAAGGCCCTGCCCCGCCCCCCTTTCGGAAAAGCTGACCACGACTCCATTTTGTTGATCCCTGCCTACAGACAGAAACTAAAACAAGAGGCTCCCACGCTGAGGTCTGTCCAACGCTGGTCCGACCAAGCTGACTCCACACTCCAAGACTGCTTCCATCACGTGGACTGGGAGATGTTTCGTATTGCGTCAGATAACAACATTGACGAATACGCTGATTCGGTGTGCGAGTTCATTAGAACGTGCGTTGAAGATGTCGTTCCCATAGCAACGATTAAAACATTCCCTAACCAGAAACCGTGGATTGATGGCAGCATTCGTGTGAAACTGAAAGCGCGAACCACTGCTTTTAATCAGGGCAAGGTGTCTGGTAACATGACCGAATACAAACAGTGCAGCTATTCCCTCCGCAAGGCTATCAAACAAGCTAAGCGCCAGTACAGAGACAAAGTAGAATCTCAATTCAACGGCTCAGACACAAGAGGCATGTGGCAGGGTCTACAGTCAATCACGGACTACAGGAAGAAACCCAGCCCAGTCACGGACCAGGATGTCTTGCTCCCAGGCAGACTAAATAACTTTTTTGCCCGCTTTGAGGACAATACAGTGCCACTGACACGGGCTGCAACGAAAACATGCGGTCTCTCCTTCACTGCAGCCGAGGTGAGTAAGACATTTAAACGTGTTAACCCTCGCAAGGCTGCAGGCCCAGATGGCATCCCCAGCCGCGCCCTCAGAGCATGCGCAGACCAGCTGGCCGGTGTGTTTACGGACATATTCAATCAATCCCTATACCAGTCTGCTGTTCCCACATGCTTCAAGAGGGCCACCATTGTTCCTGTTCCCAAGAAAGCTAAGGTAACTGAGCTAAATGACTACCGCCCCGTAGCACTCACATCCGTCATCATGAAGTGCTTTGAGAGACTAGTCAAGGACCATATCACCTCCACCCTACCTGACACCCTAGACCCACTCCAATTTGCTTACCGCCCAAATAGGTCCACAGACGATGCAATCTCAACCACACTGCACACTGCCCTAACCCATCTGGACAAGAGGAATACCTATGTGAGAATGCTGTTCATCGACTACAGCTCGGCATTCAACACCATAGTACCCTCCAAGCTCGTCATCAAGCTCGAGACCCTGGGTCTCGACCCCGCCCTGTGCAACTGGGTACTGGACTTCCTGACGGGCCGCCCCCAGGTGGTGAGGGTAGGCAACAACATCTCCTCCCCGCTGATCCTCAACACTGGGGCCCCACAAGGTTGCGTTCTGAGCCCTCTCCTGTACTCCCTGTTCACCCACGACTGCGTGGCCATGCACGCCTCCAAGTCAATCATCAAGTTTGCGGACGACACAACAGTGGTAGGCTTGATTACCAACAACGATGAGACGGCCTACAGGGAGGAGGTGAGGGCCCTCGGAGTGTGGTGTCAGGAAAACAACCTCACACTCAACGTCAACAAAACTAAGGAGATGATTGTGGACTTCAGGAAACAGCAGAGGGAACACCCCCCTATCCACATCGATGGAACAGTAGTGGAGAGGGTAGCAAGTTTTAAGTTCCTCGGCATACACATCACAGACAAACTGAATTGGTCCACTCACACAGACAGCATCGTGAAGAAGGCGCAGCAGCGCCTCTTCAACCTCAGGAGGCTGAAGAAATTCGGCTTGTCACCAAAAGCACTCACAAACTTCTACAGATGCACAATCGAGAGCATCCTGGCGGGCTGTATCACCGCCTGGTATGGCAACTGCACCGCCCTCAACCATAAGGCTCTCCAGAGGGTAGTGAGGTCTGCACAACGCATCACCGGGGGCAAACTACCTGCCCTCCAGGACACCTACACCACCCGATGTCACAGGAAGGCCATAAAGATCATCAAGGACATCAACCACCCGAGCCACTGCCTGTTCACCCCGCTATCATCCAGAAGGCGAGGTCAGTACAGGTGCATCAAAGCTGGGACCGAGAGACTGAAAAACAGCTTCTATCTCAAGGCCATCAGACTGTTAAACAGCCACCACTAACACTGAGTGGCTGCTGCCAACACACTGACACTGACTCAACTCCAGCCACTTTAATAATGGGAATTGATGGGAAATTATGTAAATATATCACTAGCCACTTTAAACAATGCTACCTTATATAAATGTTACTTACCCTACATTATTCATCTCATACGCATACGTATATACTGTACTCTATATCATCGACGGTATCCTTATGTAATACATGTATCACTAGCCACTTTATACTATACTATGCCACTTTGTTTACATACTCATCTCATTTGTACATACTGTACCCGATACCATCTACTGTATCTTGCCTATGCTGCTCTGTACCATCACTCATTCATATATCCTTATGTACATATTCTTTATCCCCTTACACTGTGTACAAGACAGTAGTTTTGGAATTGTTAGTTAGATTACTTGTTATTACTGCATTGTCGGAACTAGAAGCACAAGCATTTCGCTACACTCGCATTAACATCTGCTAACCATGTGTATGTGACAAATAAAATTTGATTTGATTTGATTTGATTTAACTCACATCTATAACCCTAACCTTCACCCTGTAGCCTGTTAGCCTGTGAGCTAACCCTACTCTAATTCACACTAACTCACATCTATAACCCTAACCTTCACCCGGTCAATCTGTAAACTAACCCTAATTCACATCTAGATTTTGATCTCTGTTGACCACCAGGCCATTAGGTAAAACCCCTGACAGGGAGAAACGTGCATATGTTCATATCCACTCTCCAGGATCCTCTGGGCTGTAACTTGGTATCTCCCAGGATGCACAAGGAAAACAGGAAGAGGAAGACTCACAGAGAGAAAGAAGGAAGTCCTAGCAGCCAATGCACGAAGCCGACGCAATCTCTGGAAAATAATAGATTAACCGTTCTGTTCTATTGTCACTAATTAACATGGGTCTGATCAGCGGCTCCCCCTGTCGTCTCCATGGAAACATGCCTAGAGGTGTACATGTGAGTAGAGTTGGATGGCAGCCAAGAGGGAGCTGAGGTTCACAACGAGTCCCCCTGGGACAGTACAAAGAGAACAGTATTAGGTCTGCCCTAGAAAAAAATATTTTCTGACCTCAATAACACTTCCTGCTGGTTAAATAAAACAGCAGCGAAGCTGTTACAGTAGAACCAACAGGGATTAACAGTACGCTAGACTACAGTAGTGACGAACAGTAGACTAGATTACAGTAGTGATGAACAGTACGTTAGACTACAGTAGTGACGAACAGTACGCTAGATTACAGTAGTGACGAACAGTAGACTAGATTACAGCAGTGATGAACAGTACGCTAGATTACAGTAGTGACGAGCAGTACGCTAGATTACAGTAGTGACGAACAGTAGACTAGATTACAGCAGTGATGAACAGTACGCTAGATTACAGTAGTGACGAGCAGTAGACTAGACTACAGTAGTGACGAACAGTACGCTAGATTACAGTAGTGACGAACAGTAGACTAGATTACAGTAGTGATGAACAGTACGCTAGATTCCAGTAGTGACGAACAGTACGCTAGATTACAGTAGTGACAAACAGTACGCTAGACTATAGTAGTGACGAACAGTAGACTAGATTACAGCAGTGATGAACAGTACGCTAGATTACAGTAGTGACGAACAGTAGACTAGATTACAGCAGTGATGAACAGTACGCTAGATTACAGTAGTGACGAGCAGTACGCTAGATTACAGTAGTGACGAACAGTAGACTAGATTACAGCAGTGATGAACAGTACGCTAGATTACAGTAGTGACGAGCAGTAGACTAGACTACAGTAGTGACGAACAGTACGCTAGATTACAGTAGTGACGAACAGTAGACTAGATTACAGTAGTGATGAACAGTACGCTAGATTCCAGTAGTGACGAACAGTACGCTAGATTACAGTAGTGACAAACAGTACGCTAGACTATAGTAGTGACGAACAGTAGACTAGATTACAGCAGTGATGAACAGTACGCTAGATTACAGTAGTGACGAACAGTAGACTAGACTACAGTAGTGACGAACAGCACGCTAGATTACAGTAGTGACGAACAGTAGACTAGATTACAGTAGTGATGAACAGTACTCTAGATTACAGTAGTGATGAACAGTACACTAGATTACAGTAGTGATGAACAGTAGACTAGATTACAGTAGTGATGAACAGTACGCTAGATTACAGTAGTGATGAACAGTAGACTAGATTACAGTAGTGATGAACAGTATGCTAGATTACAGTAGTGATGAACAGTACGCTAGATTACAGTAGTGATGAACAGTACGCTAGACTACAGTAGTGACGAACAGTACTCCAATAAATCCTGTCTCTGAGGCATTACTGTGGTACTCATCATATCCCAGTATTACTGTAGTACTCATCATATCCCAGTATTACTGTGGTACTCATCATATCCCAGTATTACTGTGGTACTCATCATATCACAGTATTACTGTAGTACTCATCAAATCATTACTGTGGTACTCATCATATCCCAGTATTACTGTAGTACTCATCATATCCCAGTATTACTGTAGTACTCATCATATCATTACTGTAGTACTCATCATATCCCATCATTACTGTGGTACTCATCATATCCCAGTATTACTGTGGTACTCATCATATCATTACTGTGGTACTCATCATATCCCAGTATTACTGTGATACTCATCATATCCCAGTATTACTGTGGTACTCATCATATCCCAGTATTACTGTAGTACTCATCAAATCATTACTGTGGTACTCATCATATCCCAGTATTACTGTAGTACTCATCATATCCCAGTTTTACTGTAGTACTCATCATATCATTACTGTAGTACTCATCATATCCCATCATTACTGTGGTACTCATCATATCCCAGTATTACTGTGGTACTCATCATATCATTACTGTGGTACTCATCATATCCCAGTATTACTGTGGTACTCATCATATCCCAGTATTATTGTGGTACTCATCATATCCCAGTATTACTGTAGTACTCATCATATCCCAGTATTACTGTAGTACTCATCATATCCCAGTATTACTGTAGTAATCATATCATTACTGTGGTACTCATCATATCCCACTATTACTGTAGTACTCATCATATCCCAGTATTACTGTAGTACTCATCATATCCCAGTATGACTGTAGTACTCATCATATCCCAGTATTACTGTGGTACTCATCATATCATTACTGTGGCACTCATCATATCCCAGTATTATTACTGTGGTACTCATCATATCCCAGTATTATTGTGGTACTCATCATATCCCAGTATTACTGTAGTACTCATCATATCCCAGTATTACTGTAGTACTCATCATATCCCAGTATTACTGTAGTACTCATCTTGACCAGCCCTAGCTGAACGACTCTTTTTACTGGCTCGAGAGTCATAATTCGTTTTTTCAGAGTGTTTTTAATCATTTGTTTGACCTGCTGACCGCAATGAATTCTACAGCAGGACTAATACGAGCTCCTCTGTCTCAGTGACTCCACATGCTCCCGCTCCACCAACTGTCTATAATGAATTCTACAGCAGGACTAATACGAGCTCCTCTGTCTCAGTGACTCCACATGCTCCCGCTCCACCAACTGTCTATAATGAATTCTACAGCAGGACTAATACGAGCTCCTCTGTCTCAGTGACTCCACATGCTCCCGCTCCACCAACTGTCTATAATGAATTCTACAGCAGGACTAATACGAGCTCCTCTGTCTCAGTGACTCCACATGCTCCTGCTCCACCAACTGTCTATAATGAATTCTACAGCAGGACTAATACGAGCTCCTCTGTCTCAGTGACTCCACATGCTCCTGCTCCACCAACTGTCTATAATGAATTCTACAGCAGGACTAATACGAGCTCCTCTGTCTCAGTGACTCCACATGCTCCTGCTCCACCAACTGTCTATAATGAATTCTACAGCAGGACTAATACGAGCTCCTCTGTCTCAGTGACTCCACATGCTCCCGCTCCACCAACTGTCTATAATGAATTCTACAGCAGGACTAATACGAGCTCCTCTGTCTCAGTGACTCCACATGCTCCTGCTCCACCAACTGTCTATAATGAATTCTACAGCAGGACTAATACGAGCTCCTCTGTCTCAGTGACTCCACATGCTCCTGCTCCACCAACTGTCTATAATGAATTCTACAGCAGGACTAATACGAGCTCCTCTGTCTCAGTGACTCCACATGCTCCCGCTCCACCAACTGTCTATAATGAATTCTACAGCAGGACTAATACGAGCTCCTCTGTCTCAGTGACTCCACATGCTCCTGCTCCACCAACTGTCTATAATGAATTCTACAGCAGGACTAATACGAGCTCCTCTGTCTCAGTGACTCCACATGCTCCTGCTCCACCAACTGTCTATAATGAATTCTACAGCAGGACTAATACGAGCTCCTCTGTCTCAGTGACTCCACATGCTCCTGCTCCACCAACTGTCTATAATGAATTCTACAGCAGGACTAATACGAGCTCCTCTGTCTCAGTGACTCCACATGCTCCTGCTCCACCAACTGTCTATAATGAATTCTACAGCAGGACTAATACGAGCTCCTCTGTCTCAGTGACTCCACATGCTCCCGCTCCACCAACTGTCTATAATGAATTCTACAGCAGGACTAATACGAGCTCCTCTGTCTCAGTGACTCCACATGCTCCTGCTCCACCAACTGTCTATAATGAATTCTACAGCAGGACTAATACGAGCTCCTCTGTCTCAGTGACTCCACATGCTCCTGCTCCACCAACTGTCTATAATGAATTCTACAGCAGGACTAATACGAGCTCCTCTGTCTCAGTGACTCCACATGCTCCTGCTCCACCAACTGTCTATAATGAATTCTACAGCAGGACTAATACGAGCTCCTCTGTCTCAGTGACTCCACATGCTCCTGCTCCACCAACTGTCTATAATGAATTCTACAGCAGGACTAATACGAGCTCCTCTGTCTCAGTGACTCCACATGCTCCTGCTCCACCAACTGTCTATAATGAATTCTACAGCAGGACTAATACGAGCTCCTCTGTCTCCGTGACTCCACATGCTCCTGCTCCACCAACTGTCTATAATGAATTCTACAGCAGGACTAATACGAGCTCCTCTGTCTCAGTGACTCCACATGCTCCTGCTCCACCAACTGTCTATAATGAATTCTACAGCAGGACTAATACGAGCTCCTCTGTCTCAGTGACTCCACATGCTCCTGCTCCACCAACTGTCTATAATGAATTCTACAGCAGGACTAATACGAGCTCCTCTGTCTCAGTGACTCCACATGCTCCTGCTCCACCAACTGTCTATAATGAATTCTACAGCAGGACTAATACGAGCTCCTCTGTCTCCGTGACTCCACATGCTCCCGCTCCACCAACTGTCTATAATGAATTCTACAGCAGGACTAATACGAGCTCCTCTGTCTCAGTGACTCCACATGCTCCTGCTCCACCAACTGTCTATAATGAATTCTACAGCAGGACTAATACGAGCTCCTCTGTCTCAGTGACTCCACATGCTCCTGCTCCACCAACTGTCTATAATGAATTCTAATGAACAGCAGGACTAATACGAGCTCCTCTGTCTCAGTGACTCCACATGCTCCTGCTCCACCAACTGTCTATAATGAATTCTACAGCAGGACTAATACGAGCTCCTCTGTCTCCGTGACTCCACATGCTCCCGCTCCACCAACTGTCTATAATGAATTCTACAGCAGGACTAATACGAGCTCCTCTGTCTCCGTGACTCCACATGCTCCCGCTCCACCAACTGTCTATAATGAATTCTACAGCAGGACTAATACGAGCTCCTCTGTCTCAGTGACTCCACATGCTCCTGCTCCACCAACTGTCTATAATGAATTCTACAGCAGGACTAATACGAGCTCCTCTGTCTCAGTGACTCCACATGCTCCTGCTCCACCAACTGTCTATAATGAATTCTACAGCAGGACTAATACGAGCTCCTCTGTCTCAGTGACTCCACATGCTCCTGCTCCACCAACTGTCTATAATGAATTCTACAGCAGGACTAATACGAGCTCCTCTGTCTCAGTGACTCCACATGCTCCTGCTCCACCAACTGTCTATAATGAATTCTACAGCAGGACTAATACGAGCTCCTCTGTCTCAGTGACTCCACATGCTCCTGCTCCACCAACTGTCTATAATGAATTCTACAGCAGGACTAATACGAGCTCCTCTGTCTCAGTGACTCCACATGCTCCTGCTCCACCAACTGTCTATAATGAATTCTACAGCAGGACTAATACGAGCTCCTCTGTCTCAGTGACTCCACATGCTCCTGCTCCACCAACTGTCTATAATGAATTCTACAGCAGGACTAATACGAGCTCCTCTGTCTCAGTGACTCCACATGCTCCTGCTCCACCAACTGTCTATAATGAATTCTACAGCAGGACTAATACGAGCTCCTCTGTCTCAGTGACTCCACATGCTCCTGCTCCACCAACTGTCTATAATGAATTCTACAGCAGGACTAATACGAGCTCCTCTGTCTCAGTGACTCCACATGCTCCTGCTCCACCAACTGTCTATAATGAATTCTACAGCAGGACTAATACGAGCTCCTCTGTCTCAGTGACTCCACATGCTCCTGCTCCACCAACTGTCTATAATGAATTCTACAGCAGGACTAATACGAGCTCCTCTGTCTCAGTGACTCCACATGCTCCTGCTCCACCAACTGTCTATAATGAATTCTACAGCAGGACTAATACGAGCTCCTCTGTCTCAGTGACTCCACATGCTCCTGCTCCACCAACTGTCTATAATGAATTCTACAGCAGGACTAATACGAGCTCCTCTGTCTCAGTGACTCCACATGCTCCTGCTCCACCAACTGTCTATAATGAATTCTACAGCAGGACTAATACGAGCTCCTCTGTCTCCGTGACTCCACATGCTCCTGCTCCACCAACTGTCTATAATGAATTCTACAGCAGGACTAATACGAGCTCCTCTGTCTCAGTGACTCCACATGCTCCTGCTCCACCAACTGTCTATAATGAATTCTACAGCAGGACTAATACGAGCTCCTCTGTCTCCGTGACTCCACATGCTCCTGCTCCACCAACTGTCTATAATGAATTCTACAGCAGGACTAATACGAGCTCCTCTGTCTCAGTGACTCCACATGCTCCTGCTCCACCAACTGTCTATAATGAATTCTACAGCAGGACTAATACGAGCTCCTCTGTCTCAGTGACTCCACATGCTCCTGCTCCACCAACTGTCTATAATGAATTCTACAGCAGGACTAATACGAGCTCCTCTGTCTCCGTGACTCCACATGCTCCTGCTCCACCAACTGTCTATAATGAATTCTACAGCAGGACTAATACGAGCTCCTCTGTCTCAGTGACTCCACATGCTCCTGCTCCACCAACTGTCTATAATGAATTCTACAGCAGGACTAATACGAGCTCCTCTGTCTCAGTGACTCCACATGCTCCTGCTCCACCAACTGTCTATAATGAATTCTACAGCAGGACTAATACGAGCTCCTCTGTCTCCGTGACTCCACATGCTCCCGCTCCACCAACTGTCTATAATGAATTCTACAGCAGGACTAATACGAGATCCTCTGTCTCAGTGACTCCACATGCTCCTGCTCCACCAACTGTCTATAATGAATTCTACAGCAGGACTAATACGAGCTCCTCTGTCTCCGTGACTCCACATGCTCCTGCTCCACCAACTGTCTATAATGAATTCTACAGCAGGACTAATACGAGCTCCTCTGTCTCAGTGACTCCACATGCTCCTGCTCCACCAACTGTCTATAATGAATTCTACAGCAGGACTAATACGAGCTCCTCTGTCTCAGTGACTCCACATGCTCCTGCTCCACCAACTGTCTATAATGAATTCTACAGCAGGACTAATACGAGCTCCTCTGTCTCCGTGACTCCACATGCTCCTGCTCCACCAACTGTCTATAATGAATTCTACAGCAGGACTAATACGAGCTCCTCTGTCTCCGTGACTCCACATGCTCCTGCTCCACCAACTGTCTATAATGAATTCTACAGCAGGACTAATACGAGCTCCTCTGTCTCCGTGACTCCACATGCTCCTGCTCCACCAACTGTCTATAATGAATTCTACAGCAGGACTAATACGAGCTCCTCTGTCTCAGTGACTCCACATGCTCCTGCTCCACCAACTGTCTATAATGAATTCTACAGCAGGACTAATACGAGCTCCTCTGTCTCAGTGACTCCACATGCTCCTGCTCCACCAACTGTCTATAATGAATTCTACAGCAGGACTAATACGAGCTCCTCTGTCTCAGTGACTCCACATGCTCCTGCTCCACCAACTGTCTATAATGAATTCTACAGCAGGACTAATACGAGCTCCTCTGTCTCAGTGACTCCACATGCTCCTGCTCCACCAACTGTCTATAATGAATTCTACAGCAGGACTAATACGAGCTCCTCTGTCTCAGTGACTCCACATGCTCCTGCTCCACCAACTGTCTATAATGAATTCTACAGCAGGACTAATACGAGCTCCTCTGTCTCAGTGACTCCACATGCTCCTGCTCCACCAACTGTCTATAATGAATTCTACAGCAGGACTAATACGAGCTCCTCTGTCTCAGTGACTCCACATGCTCCTGCTCCACCAACTGTCTATAATGAATTCTACAGCAGGACTAATACGAGCTCCTCTGTCTCAGTGACTCCACATGCTCCTGCTCCACCAACTGTCTATAATGAATTCTACAGCAGGACTAATACGAGCTCCTCTGTCTCCGTGACTCCACATGCTCCTGCTCCACCAACTGTCTATAATGAATTCTACAGCAGGACTAATACGAGCTCCTCTGTCTCCGTGACTCCACATGCTCCTGCTCCACCAACTGTCTATAATGAATTCTACAGCAGGACTAATACGAGCTCCTCTGTCTCAGTGACTCCACATGCTCCTGCTCCACCAACTGTCTATAATGAATTCTACAGCAGGACTAATACGAGCTCCTCTGTCTCAGTGACTCCACATGCTCCTGCTCCACCAACTGTCTATAATGAATTCTACAGCAGGACTAATACGAGCTCCTCTGTCTCAGTGACTCCACATGCTCCTGCTCCACCAACTGTCTATAATGAATTCTACAGCAGGACTAATACGAGCTCCTCTGTCTCAGTGACTCCACATGCTCCTGCTCCACCAACTGTCTATAATGAATTCTACAGCAGGACTAATACGAGCTCCTCTGTCTCAGTGACTCCACATGCTCCTGCTCCACCAACTGTCTATAATGAATTCTACAGCAGGACTAATACGAGCTCCTCTGTCTCAGTGACTCCACATGCTCCTGCTCCACCAACTGTCTATAATGAATTCTACAGCAGGACTAATACGAGCTCCTCTGTCTCAGTGACTCCACATGCTCCTGCTCCACCAACTGTCTATAATGAATTCTACAGCAGGACTAATACGAGCTCCTCTGTCTCAGTGACTCCACATGCTCCTGCTCCACCAACTGTCTATAATGAATTCTACAGCAGGACTAATACGAGCTCCTCTGTCTCAGTGACTCCACATGCTCCTGCTCCACCAACTATAATGAATGCTCCTCTGTCTCAGTGACTCCACATGCTCCTGCTCCACCAACTGTCTATAATGAATTCTACAGCAGGACTAATACGAGCTCCTCTGTCTCAGTGACTCCACATGCTCCTGCTCCACCAACTGTCTATAATGAATTCTACAGCAGGACTAATACGAGCTCCTCTGTCTCAGTGACTCCACATGCTCCTGCTCCACCAACTGTCTATAATGAATTCTACAGCAGGACTAATACGAGCTCCTCTGTCTCAGTGACTCCACATGCTCCTGCTCCACCAACTGTCTATAATGAATTCTACAGCAGGACTAATACGAGCTCCTCTGTCTCAGTGACTCCACATGCTCCTGCTCCACCAACTGTCTATAATGAATTCTACAGCAGGACTAATACGAGCTCCTCTGTCTCAGTGACTCCACATGCTCCCGCTCCACCAACTGTCTATAATGAATTCTACAGCAGGACTAATACGAGCTCCTCTGTCTCAGTGACTCCACATGCTCCTGCTCCACCAACTGTCTATAATGAATTCTACAGCAGGACTAATACGAGCTCCTCTGTCTCAGTGACTCCACATGCTCCTGCTCCACCAACTGTCTATAATGAATTCTACAGCAGGACTAATAGCTCCTCTGTCTCAGTGACTCCACATGCTCCTGCTCCACCAACTGTCTATAATGAATTCTACAGCAGGACTAATGTCTCCAGTGACTCCACATGCTCCTGCTCCACCAACTGTCTATAATGAATTCTACAGCAGGACTAATACGAGCTCCTCTGTCTCAGTGACTCCACATGCTCCCGCTCCACCAACTGTCTATAATGAATTCTACAGCAGGACTAATACGAGCTCCTCTGTCTCAGTGACTCCACATGCTCCTGCTCCACCAACTGTCTATAATGAATTCTACAGCAGGACTAATACGAGCTCCTCTGTCTCAGTGACTCCACATGCTCCTGCTCCACCAACTGTCTATAATGAATTCTACAGCAGGACTAATACGAGCTCCTCTGTCTCAGTGACTCCACATGCTCCCGCTCCACCAACTGTCTATAATGAATTCTACAGCAGGACTAATACGAGCTCCTCTGTCTCAACTGTGACTCCACATGCTCCTGCTCCACCAACTGTCTATAATGAATTCTACAGCAGGACTAATACGAGCTCCTCTGTCTCAGTGACTCCACATGCTCCTGCTCCACCAACTGTCTATAATGAATTCTACAGCAGGACTAATACGAGCTCCTCTGTCTCAGTGACTCCACATGCTCCTGCTCCACCAACTGTCTATAATGAATTCTACAGCAGGACTAATACGAGCTCCTCTGTCTCAGTGACTCCACATGCTCCCGCTCCACCAACTGTCTATAATGAATTCTACAGCAGGACTAATACGAGCTCCTCTGTCTCAGTGACTCCACATGCTCCCGCTCCACCAACTGTCTATAATGAATTCTACAGCAGGACTAATACGAGCTCCTCTGTCTCAGTGACTCCACATGCTCCTGCTCCACCAACTGTCTATAATGAATTCTACAGCAGGACTAATACGAGCTCCTCTGTCTCAGTGACTCCACATGCTCCCGCTCCACCAACTGTCTATAATGAATTCTACAGCAGGACTAATACGAGCTCCTCTGTCTCAGTGACTCCACATGCTCCTGCTCCACCAACTGTCTATAATGAATTCTACAGCAGGACTAATACGAGCTCCTCTGTCTCAGTGACTCCACATGCTCCTGCTCCACCAACTGTCTATAATGAATTCTACAGCAGGACTAATACGAGCTCCTCTGTCTCAGTGACTCCACATGCTCCTGCTCCACCAACTGTCTATAATGAATTCTACAGCAGGACTAATACGAGCTCCTCTGTCTCAGTGACTCCACATGCTCCTGCTCCACCAACTGTCTATAATGAATTCTACAGCAGGACTAATACGAGCTCCTCTGTCTCAGTGACTCCACATGCTCCGCTCCACCAACTGTCTATAATGAATTCTACAGCAGGACTAATACGAGCTCCTCTGTCTCAGTGACTCCACATGCTCCTGCTCCACCAACTGTCTATAATGAATTCTACAGCAGGACTAATACGAGCTCCTCTGTCTCAGTGACTCCACATGCTCCTGCTCCACCAACTGTCTATAATGAATTCTACAGCAGGACTAATACGAGCTCCTCTGTCTCAGTGACTCCACATGCTCCTGCTCCACCAACTGTCTATAATGAATTCTACAGCAGGACTAATACGAGCTCCTCTGTCTCAGTGACTCCACATGCTCCTGCTCCACCAACTGTCTATAATGAATTCTACAGCAGGACTAATACGAGCTCCTCTGTCTCAGTGACTCCACATGCTCCTGCTCCACCAACTGTCTATAATGAATTCTACAGCAGGACTAATACGAGCTCCTCTGTCTCAGTGACTCCACATGCTCCTGCTCCACCAACTGTCTATAATGAATTCTACAGCAGGACTAATACGAGCTGACTCCACATGTGCTCCACCAACTGTCTATAATGAATTCTACAGCAGGACTAATACGAGCTCCTCTGTCTCAGTGACTCCTGCTCCACCAACTGTCTATAATGAATTCTACAGCAGGACTAATACGAGCTCCTCTGTCTCAGTGACTCCACATGCTCCTGCTCCACCAACTGTCTATAATGAATTCTACAGCAGGACTAATACGAGCTCCTCTGTCTCAGTGACTCCACATGCTCCTGCTCCACCAACTGTCTATAATGAATTCTACAGCAGGACTAATACGAGCTCCTCTGTCTCAGTGACTCCACATGCTCCTGCTCCACCAACTGTCTATAATGAATTCTACAGCAGGACTAATACGAGCTCCTCTGTCTCAGTGACTCCACATGCTCCTGCTCCACCAACTGTCTATAATGAATTCTACAGCAGGACTAATACGAGCTCCTCTGTCTCAGTGACTCCACATGCTCCTGCGCTCCACCAACTGTCTATAATGAATTCTACAGCAGGACTAATACGAGCTCCTCTGTCTCAGTGACTCCACATGCTCCTGCTCCACCAACTGTCTATAATG
This sequence comes from Oncorhynchus clarkii lewisi, assembly GCF_045791955.1. Classification (NCBI taxonomy): domain Eukaryota; kingdom Metazoa; phylum Chordata; class Actinopteri; order Salmoniformes; family Salmonidae; genus Oncorhynchus; species Oncorhynchus clarkii. Next base: position 89,836,475 of record NC_092149.1, read on the forward strand.
AATTCTACAGCAGGACTAATACGAGCTCCTCTGTCTCAGTGACTCCACATGCTCCTGCTCCACCAACTGTCTATAATGAATTCTACAGCAGGACTAATACGAGCTCCTCTGTCTCAGTGACTCCACATGCTCCTGCTCCACCAACTGTCTATAATGAATTCTACAGCAGGACTAATACGAGCTCCTCTGTCTCAGTGACTCCACATGCTCCTGCTCCACCAACTGTCTATAATGAATTCTACAGCAGGACTAATACGAGCTCCTCTGTCTCAGTGACTCCACATGCTCCTGCTCCACCAACTGTCTATAATGAATTCTACAGCAGGACTAATACGAGCTCCTCTGTCTCAGTGACTCCACATGCTCCTGCTCCACCAACTGTCTATAATGAATTCTACAGCAGGACTAATACGACAGTGACTCCACATGGCTCCACCAACTGTCTATAATGAATTCTACAGCAGGAGCTCCTCTGTCTCAGTGACTCCACATGCTCCTGCTCCACCAACTGTCTATAATGAATTCTACAGCAGGACTAATACGAGCTCCTCTGTCTCAGTGACTCCACATGCTCCTGCTCCACCAACTGTCTATAATGAATTCTACAGCAGGACTAATACGAGCTCCTCTGTCTCAGTGACTCCACATGCTCCTGCTCCACCAACTGTCTATAATGAATTCTACAGCAGGACTAATACGAGCTCCTCTGTCTCAGTGACTCCACATGCTCCTGCTCCACCAACTGTCTATAATGAATTCTACAGCAGGACTAATACGAGCTCCTCTGTCTCAGTGACTCCACATGCTCCTGCTCCACCAACTGTCTATAATGAATTCTACAGCAGGACTAATACGAGCTCCTCTGTCTCAGTGACTCCACATGCTCCTGCTCCACCAACTGTCTATAATGAATTCTACAGCAGGACTAATACGAGCTCCTCTGTCTCAGTGACTCCACATGCTCCTGCTCCACCAACTGTCTATAATGAATTCTACAGCAGGACTAATACGAGCTCCTCTGTCTCAGTGACTCCACATGCTCCTGCTCCACCAACTGTCTATAATGAATTCTACAGCAGGACTAATACGAGCTCCTCTGTCTCAGTGACTCCACATGCTCCTGCTCCACCAACTGTCTATAATGAATTCTACAGCAGGACTAATACGAGCTCCTCTGTCTCAGTGACTCCACATGCTCCTGCTCCACCAACTGTCTATAATGAATTTCTACGAGCTCCTCTGTCTCAGTCAGACTGTCTATAATGAATACGCAGGCTCCTCTGTCTCAGTGACTCCACATGCTCCTGCTCCACCAACTGTCTATAATGAATTCTACAGCAGGACTAATACGAGCTCCTCTGTCTCAGTGACTCCACATGCTCCTGCTCCACCAACTGTCTATAATGAATTCTACAGCAGGACTAATACGAGCTCCTCTGTCTCAGTGACTCCACATGCTCCCGCTCCACCAACTGTCTATAATGAATTCTACAGCAGGACTAATACGAGCTCCTCTGTCTCAGTGACTCCACATGCTCCTGCTCCACCAACTGTCTATAATGAATTCTACAGCAGGACTAATACGAGCTCCTCTGTCTCAGTGACTCCACATGCTCCTGCTCCACCAACTGTCTATAATGAATTCTACAGCAGGACTAATACGAGCTCCTCTGTCTCAGTGACTCCACATGCTCCTGCTCCACCAACTGTCTATAATGAATTCTACAGCAGGACTAATACGAGCTCCTCTGTCTCAGTGACTCCACATGCTCCTGCTCCACCAACTGTCTATAATGAATTCTACAGCAGGACTAATACGAGCTCCTCTGTCTCAGTGACTCCACATGCTCCTGCTCCACCAACTGTCTATAATGAATTCTACAGCAGGACTAATACGAGCTCCTCTGTCTCAGTGACTCCACATGCTGCCCTGCTCCACCAACTGTCTATAATGAATTCTACAGCAGGACTAATACGAGCTCCTCTGTCTCAGTGACTCCACATGCTCCTGCTCCACCAACTGTCTATAATGAATTCTACAGCAGGACTAATACGAGCTCCTCTGTCTCCGTGACTCCACATGCTCCTGCTCCACCAACTGTCTATAATGAATTCTACAGCAGGACTAATACGAGCTCCTCTGTCTCAGTGACTCCACATGCTCCCGCTCCACCAACTGTCTATAATGAATTCTACAGCAGGACTAATACGAGCTCCTCTGTCTCAGTGACTCCACATGCTCCCGCTCCACCAACTGTCTATAATGAATTCTACAGCAGGACTAATACGAGCTCCTCTGTCTCAGTGACTCCACATGCTCCTGCTCCACCAACTGTCTATAATGAATTCTACAGCAGGACTAATACGAGCTCCTCTGTCTCAGTGACTCCACATGCTCCTGCTCCACCAACTGTCTATAATGTGCACCAGGGAAAATGGATCGCGCTGCAGGCAGCATAAAGAAGAAAAATCCATGTTTAGAGCTGATAATTGATCACACGGTGCAATAATTAATTAAACTAATTGATTATTGAATGTTATGATGGACACAGCTTTCTAGAACCAAGTCATACACGGCCTCTGCTCAACAAACTCTTAACTCCAGAACGAATCGTTTGCAGTTTGTGAGCTGCGTTCACTTTCACGACAGTCAAGCAATGCATTCCTCCAAAAGTTGTACACAAGCTAGTCCGGTTGCGGCCACAACTAGTACTTGTTTCAAATGTATGAAGAAATATTCTTAGTTGTACGTATGTCAAACATTTAGAGGTCGACCTATTATGATTTTTCAACGCCGATACCGATTATTGGAGGACCAAAAAAGCCGATACCGATTAATCGGCCGATATATACTTGTGTATTGATTTTAAGAAAGGCATTGATGTTTATGGTTAGGTACACATTGGAGCAAGACAGTCCTTTTTTGCGAATACGCACAGCATTGATTATATGCAACGCAGGACACGCTAGATAAACTAGTAATATCATCAACCATGTGTAGTTAACTAGTGATTATGATTGATTGATTTTTATAAGATACGTTTAATGCTAGCTGGCAACTTACCTTGGCCTCTTACTGCATTCGCGTAACAGGCAGTCTCCTCGTGGAGTGCAATGTAATCAGGTGGTTAGAGCGTTGAACAAGTAAACTGTACAGGTCGCAATGGTGGGTAGTGTATGGGGCTTTGGTGACAAAACGGATGGCACTGTGTATTCATTGAGTTTGTTGAGTATTGGAGGCTATTTTATAGATGACATCACCGAAGTCGAGGATCGGTAGGATGGTCAGTTTTACGAGGGAATGTTTGGCAGCATGAGTGAAGGATGCTTTGTTGCGATATAGGAAGCCGATTCTAGATTTCATTTTGGATTGGAGATGCTTAATATGAGTCTGGAAGGAGAGTTTACAGTCTAACCAGAAACCCAGGTATTTGTAGTTGTCCACGTATTCTAAGTCAGAGCCGTCCAGAGTAGTGATGCTGGACGGGCGGGCAGCAGCGGGCAGTGATTGGTTGAATAGCGTGCATTTAGTTTTACTAGTGTTTAAGAGCAGTTGGAGGCCACGGAAGGAGAGTTATATGGCATTGAAGCTCGTTTGGAGGTTAGTTAACACAGTGTCCAAAGAAGGGCCAGATGTATACAGAATGGTGTCGTCTGCGTAGAGGTGGATCAGAGAATCACCAGCAGCAAGATCAACATCATTGATGTATACAGAAAAGAGAGTCGGCCCGAGAATTGAACCCCGTGGCACCCCCATAGAGACTGTCAGAGGTCCGGACAACAGTCCGTCCGATTTGACACACTGAACTCTATCAGAGAAGTAGTTGGTAAACCAGGCGAGGCAATCATTTGAGAAACCAAGGCTGTCGAGTCTGCCAATAAGAATGTAGTGATTGACAGAGTCGAAAGCCTTGGCCAGGTCGATGAATACGGCTGCACAGTAATGTCTCTTATCGATGGCGGTTATGATGTTGTTTAGAACCTTGAGCGTGGCTGAGGTGCACCCATGACCAGCTCTGAAGCCAGATTGCATAGCGGAGAAGGTATGGTGGGAATCGAAATGGTCAGTAATCTGTTTGTTAACTTGGCTTTCGAAGACCTTAGAAAGACAGGGTAGGATAGATATAGGTCTGTAGCAGTTTGGGTCTAGAGTGTCACCCCCTTTGAAGAGGGGGATGACCGTGGCAGCTTTCCAATCTTTGGGAATCTCAGAAAGAGAGGTTGAACAGGCTAGTAATAGGGGTTGCAACAATTTTGGCAGATAATTTTAGAAAGAGAGGGTCCAGATTGTCTAGCCCGGCTGATTTGTAGGGTTCCAGATTTTGCAGCTCTTTCAGAACATCAGCTATCTGGATTTGGGTAAAGGCGAAATGGTAGGGGCTTTGGCGGGTTGCTGTGGAGGGTGCCGGGCAGTTGACCGGGGTAGGGGTTGCCAAGTGGAAAGCATGGCCAGCCGTAGAGAAATGCTTATTGAAATTGGGAAGGTGACTCTCCTATATACACACAGAGAAATCAGCAGTCTTTCTGGACATGAGAAAACAACGGTCTCTGTCATGAGAGATGTATACAGTGCAGAGACTAAAACATGTTTCTCCACAGGGCGTTCTCTTGGACTCCTCAGATTTACAGTACATCTCACTGCACACTGACCCTGTATAAAATCATTATCATGTCTTCAGTGAGAACGGCTGTGTATTCCCAGCCTGTTGGAGAGATAATGTAAAGATGATAGACTCCAGCCATGCTGAGAGTTGAGCTGTGACCTTTTGAAGAAACTTCAACAGAGCTAGCTGCCACTAGAACACACATGTTGTCCACATTTAGATCCAGCCTCAGAACAGCACAGCAGAGGCCTCCAGAAATAGCATGAAGCCTGGGGTACGGGTGAGGAGGACAGCTGGGTGACAGAGCCTATGAATGGGGACAGGGCAGATGTAATGTACTTTTGGGCTCTAGGGGTAACCTAGGGCCTTTGGATTAGAATGTACTGTCTAGGAACAAGGAACGACATACAGGACAGCCAGCACCTAATGCAACATCAGTCCAAGACCAGACCAGAACAGAATAGAACAAACCTGACCAGACCAGACCAGACCAAACCAGACCAGACCAAACCAGACCAAACCAAACCAAACCAGGGCACCAAACCAGACCAAACAAGACCAGAAAAGACCAAACCAGTCCAAACCAGACCAGACCAAACCAGACCAGACCTGAACAGATAAAACCAGACCAAACCAGACCAAACCAAACCAGACCGGAACAGATCAAACCAGACCGGACCAAACCAGACCAGACCTGAACAGATCAAACCAGACCGGACCTGAACAGATCAATCCAGACAAGACCTGAACAGATCAAACCAGACCGGACCTGAACAGATCAAACCAGACCAGACCTGAACAGATCAATCCAGACCAGACCTGAACAGATCAATCCAGACCAGACCAGAACAGATCAATCCAGACCAGACCTGAACAGATCAATCCAGACCAGACCTGAACAGATCAATCCAGACCAGACCTGAACAGATCAAAACAGACCAGACCTGAACAGATCAATCCAGACCAGACCTGAACAGATCAAACCAGACCGGACCTGAACAGATTTTTTTTTTTTTAAATGTTATTTCACCTTTATTTAACCAGGTAGGCCAGATCACCTTTATTTAACCAGGTAGCCAGTTGCGAACACTTTCTCATTTCCAACTGTGACCTGGCCAAGATAAAACAAAGCAGTGTGAACAGACAACACAGATTACACATGGAATAATCAATAAACAAGCCAATAACACAACACTTTCAGATTTCCAACTGTGACCTGGCCAAGATAAAGCAAAGCAGTGTGACACAGACAACACAGATTACACATGGAATAATCAATAAACAAGCCAATAACACAACACTTTCTCATTTCCAACTGCGACCTGGCCAAGATAAAGCAAAGCAGTGTGACACAGACAACAACACACGTGGAGTAATCAATAAACAAGCCAATAACACAACAAACAAGTCAATGACACAGTAGAAAAAAGAAAGTCTATATACAGTGTGTTGAAAAGGCATAAGGAGGTAGGCAATAAATAGGCCATAGGAGCGAAAAATTGAGTGTGTGATAAATGTGAGTGATAAATGAGCAGATGATGATGTGCAAGTAGAGATACTAGTGTGCAAAAGAGCAGCAAAGTAAATAAAACAATGTGGGGATGAGGTAGATCTACAGCCACAAAGTCAGATTCTACAGCCACAAAGTCAGATTCCACAGTCACAAAGTAAGATTCCACAGCCACAAAGTCAGATTCCACAGCCACAAAGTCAGATTCCACAGCCACAAAGTCAGATTCCACAGCCACAAAGTCAGATTCCACAGCCACAAAGTCAGATTCCACAGCCACAAAGTCAGATTCTACAGCCACAAAGTCAGATTCTACAGCCACAAAGTCAGATTCTACTAACACAAAGTCAGATTCAACAGCCACAAAGTCAGATTCCACAGTCACAACGTCAGATTCAACAGCCACAATGTCAGATTCTACAAACACAAAGTCAGATTCTACAGCCACAAAGCCAGATTCCACAGTTTTTGGGTCTTAATTTAAGGTTAGGTTAGGCATAAGGTTAGGGATAAAGTTAGAGTTTTGTAAATGGGTTTGGTTCATGACTTTGTGGGTTAAGAAGGTTGTGGTCGCCAGTCCACCCATTACACCATCTTGTGTATTTTATTTGTATCCCCATTAGTTCCTGGCAAGTCAGCAGCTACTCTTCCTGGGGTTTATTATGGATCCCCATTAGTTCATGCCAAGGCAGCAGCTACTCTTACTGGGGTTTATTATGGATCCCCATTTAGTTCCTGCCAAGGCAGCAGCTACTCTTACTGGGGTTTATTATGGATCCCCATTAGTTCCTGCCAAGGCAGCAGCTACTCTTCCTGGGGTTTATTATGGATCCAGTTCCTGCCAAGGCAACAGCTACTCTTCCTGGGGTTTATTATGGATCTAGTTCCTGCCAAGGCAGCAGCTACTCTTCCTGGGGTTTATTATGGATCCAGTTCCTGCCAAGGCAGCAGCTACTCTTCCTGGGGTTTATTATGGATCCAGTTCCTGCCAAGGCAGCAGCTAATCTTCCTGGGGTTTATTATGGATCCAGTTCCTGCCAAGGCAGCAGCTAATCTTCCTGGGGTTTATTATGGATCCAGTTCCTACCAGCTAATCTTCCTGGGGTTTATTATGGATCCAGTTCCTGCCAAGGCAGCAGCTAATCTTCCTGGAGTTTATTATGGATCCAGTTCCAGCCAAGGAAGTAGCTACTCTTCCTGGGGTTTATTATGGATCCAGTTCCTGCCAAGGCAGCAGCTACTCTTCCTGGGGTTTAATATGGATCCAGTTCCTGCCAAGGCAGCAGCTACTCTTCCTGGGGTTTATTATGGATCCAGTTCCTGCCAAGGCAGCAGCTAATCTTCCTGGGGTTTATTATGGATCCAGTTCCTGCCAAGGCAGCAGCTACTCTTCATGGGGTTTATTATGGATCCCCATTAGTTCCTGGCAAGGCAGCAGCTACTCTTCCTGGGGTTTATTATGGATCCAGTTCCTGCCAAGGCAGCAGCTAATCTTCCTGGGGTTTATTATGGATCCAGTTCCTGCCAAGGCAGCAGCTACTCTTCCTGGGGTTTATTATGGATCCCCATTAGTTCCTGCCAAGGCAGCAGCTACTCTTCCTGGGGTTTATTATGGATCCCCATTAGTTCCTGCCAAGGCAGCAGCTACTCTTCCTGGGGTTTATTATGGATCCCCATTAGTTCCTGCCAAGGCAGCAGCTACTCTTCCTGGGGTTTATTATGGATCCCCATTAGTTCCTGCCAAGGCAGCAGCTACTCTTCCTGGGGTTTATTATGGATCCCCATTAGTTCCTGCCAAGGCTGCAGCTACTCTTCCTGGGGTTTATTATGGATCCCCATTAGTTCCTGCCAAGGCAGCAGCTACTATTCCTGGGGTTTATTATGGATCCCCATTAGTTCCTGCCAAGGCAGCAGCTACTCTTCCTGGGGTTTATTATGGATTCCCATTAGTTCCTGCCAAGGCAGCAGCTACTCTTCCTGGGGTTTATTATGGATCCCCATTAGTTCATGCCAAGGCAGCAGCTACTCTTCCTGGGGTTTATTATGGATCCCCATTAGTTCCTGCCAAGGCAGCAGCTACTCTTCCTGGGGTTTATTATGGATCCCCATTAGTTCCTGCCAAGGCAGCAGCTACTCTTCCTGGGGTTTATTATGGATCCCCATTAGTGGGTCCAGCAACATTAAGACAGTTATATAGAGTTATAAATATTAATGAGTTGAATGGGGACCCCAATCTAGTCATTCTATTTCTATGCAGTCAGGGGTGTTATTACGGTGACCGCGGTAATTTGGCCAATTTACCAAGATTCCATGACCGTTACAGCCGTTACAGCCCTATTTTGAAGTTGAGGCAACATGTTTTCAGTGCGGCTCTCCGGACCTCGTTGAAGGCTGAATGCGGACCCCAGGGTAAAATTAGCTTGACATACTTGGCCTAGAGGAAGAGGGTTTGGCATGTTTGGCTCAGCAGTCTAAGGCACTGCATCTCATTGGTAGAGGCATCACTACAGACCCTGGTTCGATTCCAGGCTAATTTAATTTGCCTAAGAAAACATTAATTTCGCTCAGACAGTGGATGGTCCCAGTAGGTAGTTATGGTCGTTTGGATGGTCCCAGTAGATAGTTTAGGTCGTTTGGTTTGTCCCAGTAGGTAGTTTGGTTTGTCCCAGTAGGTAGTTTATGTCGTTTGGTTTGTCCTTGTAGGTAGTTTAGGTAGTTTGGAATGGTCGCAGTAGGTAGTTTAAGTTGTTTGGTTTGTCCCAGTAGGTAGTTTAGGTCGTTTGATTTGTCCCAGTAGGTAGTTTAGGTCGTTTGGTTTGTCCCAGTAGGTAGTTTAGGTCGTTTGATTTGTCCCAGTAGGTAGTTTAGCTCGTTCGGTTTGTCTCAGTAATTAGTTTAGGTCGTTTGGTTTGTCCCAGTAGGTAGTTTAGTTTGTCCCATTAGGTAGTTTAGGTCGTTTGTCCCTCTTACCTTCTCATAGTTGGTGGTGAGGACCAGGGATCCGTCGTCGTGGTAACAGGAGCTGACAGTAGCAGGAAGGAGCTGATCTTTGTCCCGCAGCCAGACAAGGGCCCCCTGAAACACAACATACAGATAGACAACATGAGACTGTAGCTAAATACTGTCTGCAACACAACCCAACAACAACCCAAAATGAGGGGCCCCTTGAAACACAACAGATAGAGAGACAGCATGACTCATAACAACAGAATAAAAGCATCATGTGGGAGCACGCTACTAGAACCTGATGCCTCTGGCTAAACACAAGATGCAACATGAATCTGTGTCAACTGAAGGGCCACTCAGAGGGGAAACAGAATAACACTTCATTCAGACAGAACACATTAGCTGGGAAGATGGAGATCATTTTCAAAGTTGCTGCCAACAGAGGGTTAACTGGACTAGTTACTGAGTCAGCCTCTGTCTGTCTGTCTGCCCATCATCTGAGCCAACTGTCTGTCTGCCCATCATCTGAGCCAACTGTCTGCCTGTCTGTCTGTCCATCATCTGAGCCAACTGTCTGCCCATCATCTGAGCCAACTGTCTGTCTGCCCAACATCTGAGCCAACTGTCTGTCTGTCTGTCTGCCCATCATCTGAGCCAACTGTCTGTCTGTCTGTCTGCCCATCATCTGAGCCAACTGTCTGTCTGTCTGCCCATCATCTGAGCCAACTCTCTCTCTCTCTCTCTGTCTGTCTGTCTGTCTGCCCATCCATCTGAGCCAACTCTCTGTCTGTCTGTCTGTCTGCCCATCATCTGATCCAACTGTCTGTCTGTCTGTCTGTCTGTCTGTCTGTCTGTCTGTCTGTCTGTCTGTCTGTCCTCCCATCCTGCTGCTACACAGTCATTAGTCTGTCTGCTCACACCCCCACCCCGCTAACACCCCCACCCCGCTAACACCCCGACCCCGCTAACACTCCCACCCCGCTAACACCCCCACCCTGCTCACCCCCACCCTGCTCACACCCCCACCCCGCTAACACCCCCACCCTAGTCACACCCCACCCTGCTCACACCTCCACTCCGCTAACACCCCACCCTGCTCACACCCCACCCTGCTCACACCCCCACCCTGCTCACACCCCCACCCTGCTCACACCCCCACCCTGCTCACACCCCACCCTGCTCACATGCCCACCCTGCTCACACCCCACCCTGCTCACACCCCACCTTGCTCACACCCCCATCCTGCCCACACCCCCACCCTGCTCACACCCCCACCCCACCCTGCTCACACCCCACCTTGCTCACACCCCCATCCTGCTCACACCCCCACCCTGCTCACACCCCCACTCTGCTCACACCCCCACCCCACCCTGCTCACACCCCCACCCCACCCTGCTCACACCCCACCTTGCTCACACCCCCACCCTGCTCACACCCCACCCTGCTCACACCCCCACCCCACTCTGCTCACACCCCACCCTGCTCACACCCCCACCCCACTCTGCTCACACCCCACCTTGCTCACACCCCCACCCTGCTCACACCCCCACCCCACCCTGCTCACACCCCACCCTGCTCACACCCCCACCCCACCCTGCTCACACCCCCACCCTGCTCACACCCCACCTTGCTCACACCCCCATCCTGCTCACACCCCCGTCCTGCCCACCCCCACCCTGCTCACACCCCCACACTGCCCACACCCCCACCCCACCCTGGTCACACCCCCATCCTGCTCACGCCCCCATCCTGCTCACACCCCCACCCTGGTCACACGCCCACCCTGCTCACACCCTGCCCACACCCCCACCCCATCCTGCTCATACCCCCACACTGCTCACACCCCCACCCTGGTCACACCCCCACCCTGGTCACACCCCCACCCCACCCTGGTCACACCCCCACCCTGGTCACACCCCCACCTTGCTCACACCCCCACCCTGGTCACCCCCCACCCTGGTCACATCCCCACCCTGGTCACACCCCCACCCTGGTCACCCCCCACCCTGGTCACATCCCCACCCTGGTCACACCCCACCCTGGTCACACCCCACCCTGGTCACACCCCACCCTGGTCACACCCCCACCCTGGTCACACCCCCACCCTGGTCACACCCCCACCCTGGTCACACCCCTACCCTGGTCACACCCCCACCCTGGTCACACCCCCACCCTGGTCACACCCCCACCCTGGTCACACCCCCTCTCTGTTAATGTGGCAGAGTGACTGACCTCCCAGCCATGTCACAGTGAGGAGACAGGGATCTGTAGCAGGACGCAATAGGAGGAATAGATGGTTGGAAAGCGAGGAGAGAAGACCTGCAATAACAGGAATCACTAGTCACTTCCTGTTGATGTTGGAGCACGCTAGGGACTGTCTGTCTACAGCCGAATGTGTCCTCTCCACTAGCTGACCACTGAAACTGGTTCTCATCCCAGCCTGGCCAAACAGTATGAGTCACCCAGGCGCCCGCGTTCAGTGGGGTAGTGAGGTGGAAAGAGAGTTGTTAGTCCAACAAGGCATAAAATGGAGAATATAAATAATCCTAAACCCTAAACACTAGACCCAAGGCCCTAACCTCAACACTCCCTACCTCTACACAAGGTTCTCATTGTTGGTGTAGTCACAGTCATCACCAAGACAGGGCTGGGTGTAGACAGAGTCAGAGTCATCACCAGGACAGGGCTGGGTGTAGACAGAGTCAGAGTCATCACCAGGACAAGGCTGGGTGTAGACAGAGTCAGAGTCATCACCAGGACAGGGCTGGGTGTAGACAGAGTCATCACCAGGACAGGGCTGGGTGTAGTCAGAGTCATCACCAGGACAGGGCTGGGTGTAGACAGAGTCAGAGTCATCACCAGGACAGGGCTGGGTGTAGACAGAGTCAGAGTCATCACCAGGACAGGGCTGGGTGTAGACAGAGTCATCACCAGGACAGGGCTGGGTGTAGTCAGAGTCATCACCCGGACAGGGCTGGGTGTAGTCAGAGTCATCACCAGGACAGGGCTGGGTGTAGTCAGAGTCAGAGTCATCACCAGGACAGGGCTGGGTGTAGTCAGAGTCAGAGTCATCACCAGGACAGGGCTGGGTGTAGACAGAGTCAGAGTCATCACCAGGACAGGGCTGGGTGTAGACAGAGTCAGAGTCATCACCAGGACAGGGCTGGGTGTAGACAGAGTCATCACCAGGACAGGGCTGGGTGTAGTCAGAGTCAGAGTCATCACCAGGACAGGGCTGGGTGTAGACAGAGTCATCACCAGGACAGGGCTGGGTGTAGTCAGAGCCATCACCAGGACAGGGCTGGGTGTAGACAGAGTTAGAGTCATCACCAGGACAGGGCTGGGTGTAGACAGAGTCATCACCAGGACAGGGCTGGGTGTAGTCAGAGTCATCACCAGGACAGGGCTGGGTGTAGACAGAGTCAGAGTCATCACCAGGACAGGGCTGGGTGTAGACAGAGTCATCACCAGGACAGGGCTGGGTGTAGACACCATTCCAGCCGACGCTTGGCTTTGTGCACGGTAATCTTAGGTTTGTGTGCAGCTGCTCTGCCATGGAAACCCATTTCATGAAGCTCCCGACGAACAGTTATTGTGCTGACGTTGCTTCCAGAGGCAGTTTGGAACTCGGTAGTGAGTGATGCAACCGAGGAAAGAGGATCTTTACACTTTAGATGATCTTTACCACTCGGCGGTCCCGTTCTGTGAGCTTGTGTGGCCTACCACTCGGTGGTCCCGTTCTGTGAGCTTGTGTGGCCTACCACTCGGTGGTCCCGTTCTGTGAGGTTGTGTGGCCTACCACTCGGCGGTCCCGTTCTGTGAGGTTGTGTGGCCTACCACTCGGCGGTCCCGTTCTGTGAGGTTGTGTGGCCTACCACTCGGTGGTCCCGTTCTGTGAGGTTGTGTGGTCTACCACTCGGTGGTCCCGTACTGTGAGGTTGTGTGGTCTACCACTCGGTGGTCCCGTTCTGTGAGGTTGTGTGGCCTACCACTCGGTGGTCCCGTTCTGTGAGGTTGTGTGGCCTACCACTCGGTGGTCCCGTTCTGTGAGGTTGTGTGGCCTACCACTCGGCGGTCCCGTTCTGTGAGGTTGTGTGGCCTACCACTCGGTGGTCCCGTTCTGTGAGGTTGTGTGGCCTACCACTCGGCGGTCCCGTTCTGTGAGGTTGTGTGGCCTACCACTCGGTGGTCCCGTTCTGTGAGCTTGTGTGGCCTACCACTCGGCGGTCCCGTTCTGTGAGGTTGTGTGGCCTACCACTCGGCGGTCCCGTTCTGTGAGGTTGTGTGGCCTACCACTCGGTGGTCCCGTTCTGTGAGGTTGTGTGGTCTACCACTCGGTGGTCCCGTTCTGTGAGCTTGTGTGGTCTACCACTCGGCGGTCCCGTTCTGTGAGGTTGTGTGGCCTACCACTCGGCGGTCCCGTTCTGTGAGGTTGTGTGGCCTACCACTCGGTGGTCCCTTCTGTGAGGTTGTGTGGCCTACCACTCGGTGGTCCCGTTCTGTGAGGTTGTGTGGCCTACCACTCGGTGGTCCCGTTCTGTGAGGTTGTGTGGCCTACCACTCGGTGGTCCCGTTCTGTGAGGTTGTGTGGCCTACCACTCGGCGGTCCCGTTCTGTGAGCTTGTGTGGCCTACCACTCGGCAGTCCCGTTCTGTGAGCTTGTGTGGCCTACCACTCGGCGGTCCCGTTCTGTGAGCTTGTGTGGCCTACCACTCGGCGGTCCCGTTCTGTGAGCTTGTGTGGCCTACCACTCGGCGGTCCCGTTCTGTGAGGTTGTGTGGCCTACCACTCGGCGGTCCCGTTCTGTGAGGTTGTGTGGCCTACCACTCGGCGGTCCCGTTCTGTGAGGTTGTGTGGCCTACCACTCGGCGGTCCCGTTCTGTGAGGTTGTGTGGCCTACCACTCGGCGGTCCCGTTCTGTGAGGTTGTGTGGTCTACCACTCGGCGGTCCAGTTCTGTGAGCTTGTGTGGCCTACCACTCGGTGGTCCCGTTCTGTGAGCTTGTGTGGCCTACCACTTCGCGGCTGAGCTGTTGTTGCTCCTAGATGTTTCCACTTCACAATAACAGCACTTAAAGTTGACCGGAGCAGCTCTAGCAGGGCAGGAATTTGCCGGTGCCACGTTGAAAGTCAGTTTTTGCACATTTGATATTGCCTATAGGGCTGGGACAATGGCTGGCAAGTGAGCTGCGTCACATACCTAAAATAACATTGTGGGACTGCAGTTGGTTTCGGGACCAGTTCTTGTAAAAGCGGGCATGAGTCAGACAGATTGCCAGCCGGTGAGTGCTGGGTGCAGTATGAAAAGCCGCTAGTGAGGGCAGGAGCGGGATGAAGAAATCAATCCCCTGCAGATCTCTACTTTGTGTTTTTCATTGTGATCATCACACCCCATTAGAGACAGAGAAAAAGCGATGGATCATTCAGCCAGCAGCACTCTGGTCTAAAAACCTGTTCCATTAAAGAAAGATCAAGGTTATTTTCTCTTTAATGGAACACAGCTAAATGTAGCTCCAGAAACTCACCAGGGACGGGAGGCTTGGACGGGGAGTAGAGGCTGTACATTAGGAGAGGGCTGGGTATGTGTGTGAGTGTGCGAGCCAATGTGTGTCTGGGACAGGGAGAGGAAGGCTGAGGTACACGATAAGGTACATGATAATACTCTGTTCCATTGTCTAGAAGCAGACTAGAGGTTAATATAGAAACAAGATAATACTCTGTTCCATTGTCTGAAAGCAAACTAAATCAAATTACATTGTATTTGTCAAATGCTTACGTGTAAAGCCGTCATCAAGGCAAAGTGTGGCTTCTTTGAAGAATCTCAAGCATAAAATATATTTTGATTTGTTTAATATTTTTTGGTTATTACATGATTCCATTTATGTGTTATTTCATAGTTTTGATGTCTTCACTATTATTCTACAATGTAGAAAATAAAGAAAACCCCTTGAATGAGTAGTTGTGTCCAAACATTTGACTGGTAGTGTATATAAACTCATCAAAAAAATATTTTTTATTTTCAGCAAACTTAACTTGTGTAAATATTTGTATGAACATAACAAGATTTAACAACTGAGACATAAACTGAACAAGTTCCACAGACATGTGACTAACAGAAATTGAATAATGTGTCCCTGAACAAAGAGGGGAGGGGGTCAAAATCAAAAGTAACAGTCAGTATCTGGTGTGGCCACCAGCTGCATTAAGTACTGCAGTACATCTCCTCTTCATGGACTGCACCAGCTTTCCATGTTATTGCTGTGAGATGTTACCCCACTCTTCCACCAAGGCACCCATTTCTGGGGGGAATGGCCCTAGCCCTCACCCTCTGATCCAACAGGTCCCAGACGTGCTCAATGGGATTGAGGTCCGGGCTCTTCGCTGGCTATGGCAGAACACTGACATTAATGTCTTGCAGGAAATCACACACAGAAAGAGCTGTATGGCGGGTGGCATTGTCATGCTGGAGGGTCATGTCAGGGTGAGCCTGCAGGAAAGGTACCACATGAGGGAGGAGGATGTCTTCCCTGTAATGCACAGCGTTGAGATTGCCTACAGTGACAAAATGCTCACCCCAGACCATGACGGACCCTCCACCTCCAAATCGATCCCGCTCCAGAGTACAGGCCTCAGTGTAATGCTCACCCCAGACCATGAAGGACCCTCCACCTCCAAATCGATACCGCTCCAGAGTACAGGCCTCAGTGTAATGCTCATTCCTTTGACGATAAACGCGAATCCGACCATCACCCCTGGTGAGACAAAACCGCAACTCGTCAGTGAAGAGCACTTTTTGCCAGTCCTGTCTGGTCCAGTGACGGTGGGTTTGTGCCCATAGGCGACGTTGCTGCCGGTGATGTCTGGTGAGTACCTGCCTTACAACAGGCCTACACGCCGTCAGTCCAGCCTCTCTCAGCCTATTGCGGACAGTCTGAGCACTGATGGAGGGATAGTGCGTTCTTGGTGTAACTCGGGCAGTTGTTGTTGCCATCCTGTACTGCGAGGACGATCAGCTGTCCGTCCTGTCTCCCTGTAGCGCTGTCTTAAAGTATTGTAGGCACAAAACTACCTTCATATTTCAGGAATCCACCCTTTCCACAGTGGGGTCACATTAGTTTGCAGGTCAAACTGTTCGAGAAGACCGATTTTCGGGATGTCTCATGGTTTGACAAACACTGCTCTGCCACCTTTCAACGCAGATGTGGAAGTGCAACATCGGTGGATTGAGACGCATCCAATGGAACAAAAAATTATTATTATTTATTATTAGATTCGATCCTAGGGTGCTAACGGTCAGCGGCCACGGAGAGCGAGATCACACGAAGAAGAGGCATTGAAGGCATTTAGTTAGACGTCGACGAATCACTGTATTAATGAAGCCGGTGACTGATGTGGTAAACTCCTCAATGTTATCGGATGAACCGCGGAACATAGCGAAACAGTAGCTTAGCATCCGCTTCATCAGACCACTTCCGTATTGAGCACGTCACTGGTACTTCCTGTTTTGTAGGCGTTGTATGCATTTCTGTGTGTGGAGTAAAGGTGATCAAGAGTTTTGTTTGCCTCTAGTTGCACAGTTTGACATGCTGGCGAAAATGAGGTAATGGATTTCAGAGGTCCGGAGTGAGCAGAACGTCCAGAACTGCCAACACGTTGACCTAGAAATCTGGATCCAAATGGATGTCCAGAAGCCGCGTCATAGGAAATGATGGAGGAGACCAGTTGAGGTCAGCATAAAAAATAGAATCGGTCAGGAGCCTAAAATAAAGGCTGCAATCCACCGCAGCCAGAGTCTAACTGGCCACTGCTGGGATATCTCTGTGCATGTAGGGCACAGATCGGATTTAACTAGAGGTTAACATAAAAACATGAGGCTGAAGATAACACTTCAGATGTGTCCCAAATGGCACCCTATTCCCTATATAGAGGCCTACACTCTTAGAAAAAAAGGTGCTATGTAGAACCTAAAAGGGTTCTTCGGCTGTCCTCATAGGAGAACCCTTTGAAGAACCCTTTTTGGTTCCGAGTAGAAACCTTTTTGGTTCCAGGTAGAAATCTTTAGGGATCCATGTAGAACCTTTTTCCATGGATACCAAATGGGTTCAAGCTGAAACCCAAAAGGGTTCTCCTACGGCGACGGCAGAAGAACCCTCCTGGAGTGTATAGTCTGGAGTGTAAGTCCCTGGAGTGTATAGTCCTGGAGTGTATAGTCCCTGGAGTGTATAGTCCCTAGGAGTGTATAGTCCTAGTCCCTGGAGTGTATAGTCCTGCCTGGAGTGTATAGTCCTGCCTGGAGTGTATAGTATAGTCCCTGGAGTGTATAGTCCTGCCTGGAGTGTATAGTCCTGCCTGGAGTGTATAGTCCTGGAGTGTATAGTCCCTGGAGTGTATAGTCCTCCTGTTTTTTCTATAGAGTGTATAGTCCTGGAGTGTATAGTCCCTGGAGTGTATAGTCCCTGGAGTGTATAGTCCTGGAGTGTATAGTGGAGTGTATAGTCCCTGGAGTGTATAGTCCTGGAGTGTATAGTCCTGCCTGGAGTGTATAGTCCCCTGGAGTGTATAGTCCTGGAGTGTATAGTCCTGGAGTGTGTCCCTGGAGTGTATAGTCCTGGAGTGTATAGTCCCCTGGAGTGTATAGTGGAGTGTATAGTCCCTGGAGTGTATAGTCCTGGAGTGTATAGTCCTGGAGTGTATAGTCCTGGAGTGTATAGTCCCTGGAGTGTATAGTCCCTGGAGTGTATAGTCCTGCCTGGAGTGTATAGTCCCTGGAGTGTATAGTCCCTGGAGTGTATAGTCCTACCTGGAGTGTATAGTCCTGGAGTGTATAGTCCCTGGAGTGTATAGTCCCTGGAGTGTATAGTCCTGCCTGGAGGAGAGTGTATAGTCCCTGGAGTGTATAGTCCCTGGAGTGTATAGTCCTGCCTGGAGTGTATAGTCCTGGAGTGTATAGTCCCTGGAGTGTATAGTCCTGCCTGGAGAGTGTATAGTCCCTGGAGTGTATAGTCCCTGGAGTGTATGGTCCCTGGAGTGTATAGTCCCTGGAGTGTATAGTCCCTGGAGTGTATGGTCCCTGGAGTGTATAGTCCCTGGAGTGTATAGTCCTGGAGTGTATGGTCCCTGGAGTGTATAGTCCCTGGAGTGTATAGTCCTGGAGTGTATAGTCCCTGGAGTGTATAGTCCTGGAGTGTATAGTCCCTGGAGTGTATAGTCCTGGAGTGTATAGTCCTGGAGTGTATAGTCCTGGAGTGTATAGTCCTGGAGTCCCTGGTCAAAATAACTATATATGGAAACAGCAGACAATCATTAAAGATGAAACAACCATATTGACCAGTTAGCCAGATGTTAACCATTGTTATCACATGGTGAATGAATGGCTAGACGACATAAGGAAAAACACTGTAGACCTAACTATGTTATTCCCTTCTCCAGGTCTCCATTGGGAAAGAAGGACTAATTCTGACCTCAATGGAACTTCCTTGTTAATAAATCCAGGTCAAATTAAATTGAACCCTTTTAGTATAGGCTACTGTTGCTATGTGCTGTGACCCTATAATGGTGTGTGGTTATAGTTACTGTGCCTGGTACCAGTGTAGAAAAGAAAAGCTGCAGCATGTGGTCTGGTCTGACGGAGCAGAGGCCTGCGTTCCAAATAACACCCTATTCCCTATCTAGTGGTCAAAAGTAGTGCACTAGATAGGGAATAGGGTGCTAAGTAGTGCACTAGATAGGGAATAGGGTGCTAAGTAGTGCACTATATAGGGAATAGGGTGCTAAGTGGTGCACTAGATAGGGAATAGGGTGCTAAGTAGTGCACTAGATAGGGAATAGGGTGCTAAGTGGTGCACTAGATAGGGAATAGGGTGCTAAGTAGTGCACTATATAGGGAATAGGGTGCTAAGTAGTGCACTAGATAGGGAATAGGGTGCTAAGTAGTGCACTAGAATAGGGAATAGGGTGCCATTTGGAACATAAGCCAGAAGAGAATTACAGACCGACTGGTTTAGTTATTCTGTAGATGTAAGAAGATCAGCTGTTATTACGTAACTCCAAATTACAGAGCCAGACTGGTGTTTATACCACCGTCCAAATCCTGCTCTTTAGGCACTAACTGCCTCAGTGTATCAGATAAAGAGGATGGATTGAAGAGAGACAGAGAGTACGTTATTGAAATCAAATTAGATTCTACTACTATAACAAGAGATGATGATGCAGATCAACACCGCGGAAAGTGTTTGACGGCAGGCGAGTCATGAGTGGAATATATTTCAATAAAATGTATTTCTCAAATATATAAATAAATAAAAGATATGTAGATACAGTATATTTGTCAAATATATGTGTAAAATACACAACCTGCTCAACCCGATGTTAATGTCTCTGTTGACCTCTGGCACCTTGGCATCGGTGATGTGTGTTCAACGACGCCATGGGAAGCCAGGCTTCCCAAAATACTTGACCAATAAAACCTCAATAAAATAATGTATATTTTGTCTCTTAATTCTGTCAATTCACAAGTGGCTGAATCTCACTGGAGAAATCATCAGGGCGAGGGAAACAGCGCCCCTCTGTCTCAGTATGTGTAACCCATGTATCTAATGCTGTCTGGCCAAAAAGAGTATGACATGTTTCCTCCGTGGCGTTTGATTGTTTGAAACCAGCACCTTAATAAAACAATTAGACAATAATTAGCCAATCAGAGTTGGTGCGGGTTGTCCTGGCGCAACCTAATTGTTTAGTAAACTGTCGGAAACGTTAACTTGACCATACTTTAGGTCATATAACTGTTTGTTATAAGCAGTATTTGCTTTGTGTACTTCACTGGACAGATGTTTTCTCTCCGGGTTTTGTGATGAAACAAATGTGTAGCTGAATTGATTCCCCCAGACTGTTGTCTCTTTGTTGTTATGGTCTCATTGTATAGCACGGTGGTGAATGAACCAATGGGTTATAGAGCAAACAACGCAATTATCACAACATAGGTTGTAATATGGCTTTTATACAGGCTTGGCTTCCCCAGTGATTTTACCCACGCACAGCTACTGATTAGCATTACGTTCCTAAAGTGGGGTTTTACATGCAAAAGTTGGATCATTGAGTGGTAGTTGAATCTGCAGCTATTGAGGTATAGTCTACCTGCCCCTCATGAAACATAAACACCTACTTTATTTGTACTATCTTGAAGACACTTGAACCAAATCTGTAGAAGAAGAGCAGATGTCGCTCATGGAGTAGTGCTTGTTCACCGCTCATGGAGTAGTGCTTGTTCACCGCTCATGGAGTAGTGCTTGTTCACCGCTCATGGGGTAGTGCTTGTTCACCGCTCATGGAGTAGTGCTTGTTCACCGCTCATGGAGTAGTGCTTGTTCACCGCTCATGGAGTAGTGCTTGTTCACCGCTCATGGAGTAGTGCTTGTTCACCGCTCATGGAGTAGTGCTTGTTCACCGCTCATGGAGTAGTGCTTGTTCACCGCTCATGGAGTAGTGCTTGTTCACCGCTCATGGAGTAGTGCTTGTTCACCGCTCATGGAGTAGTGCTTGTTCACCGCTCATGAAGTAGTGCTTGTTCACCGCTCATGGAGTAGTGCTTGTTCACCGCTCATGGAGTAGTGCTTGTTCACCAACCTACCATTTGGTTTTTAAGTATTGAAACCAAACCATATGGATTTGAATGAAAAGTATTTGAATTAACATGAAAAGGAGAATGTAATAAGCAACATAATTTCAAATAGGTGATATGTCATATTAAACAGCATATTAACACTCTGAATAGGTCAGGAGCCAGACAGGGAGCCTAAGAAGATGATCTCAATCATTTCAAGGCTATAGCCGACAAAGAAATACATTGTTAAGCAATTGCAAGTGCTTGCAAGTGCGACACAATAGGCTGGTAGAGATATAAAGCACTCAGCATTTAAACAACATTTCATTGTATTAAATCATTGCCTTTGAATTTGTTTTTAGAATTCATTTTTAGAAACAGGAGTTTGGTCAGTCAGTGGCTTCAGGCTCATGTGTTGGTGCCTGGAGAGAAGACCAGTGGCTTCCGGCTCATGTGTTGGTCCCTGGAGAGAAGACCAGTGGCTTCCGGCTCATGTGTTGGTCCCTGGAGAGAAGACCAGTGGCTTCCGGCTCATGTGTTGGTGCCTGGAGAGAAGACCAGTGGCTTCCGGCTCATGTGTTGGTGCCTGGAGAGAAGACCAGTGGCTTCCGGCTCATGTGTTGGTGCCTGGAGAGAAGACCAGTGGCTTCCGGCTCATGTGTTGGTGCCTGGAGAGAAGACCAGTGGCTTCCGGCTCATGTGTTGGTGCCTGGAGAGAAGAACAGCCGGGGAGAATATCCTCTCTGCCAAGGCTGAGCCACTGGGGATGCGAAACATCCTATCCAGGCTGGGCAGAGATGCAGAGTTGTTTTTTATTTTTCTATAGATAGGCCGCAAGGTTTTTAGGCAGAATAACTCAGTCTAAACGTAAAGCTCCTTATTGAACGTGGTAATATGCCAGGCCTAGATAACAAAACAAAAATTAACAAAACTTTTAAGAGATCAGATTTTTTGTTTATAAATACTTTGCTACAAACACTTATCTACCCACCTCGTTCCTTTCTGTTAGCATGTGCACGTAGTAAGTACACCTCTCTCTCTTTCAGGATACGTGTCTTTTCAGATTCCATAATGATTCTTTAGTTGTGGACACTACATCACTATACTCTCTCTCTTACTCTTGGTCCTCATCTTTTGTAAGTCACCTTGATTTATCACCTGTGTGTTCTATCAGTTTCTTTATGAAAATATTTTGTGAACTCCATTACAGTAGCTAAAGCAATTGGCTATTAGCAGGACACAAGTAGACTCCAGATGCACGCTGGGCCGGGCACGCCCTGAGCTCATGAATAGAGGGCTACTGGAGAGAAATTGGAGTGGATGAGAAGGCTGACACTCCAGCCTTTGGGAATCTCGCTCCAAGCTCCAGTCAAACTGGGCACATCCCGCTACTCCCTCCAGCTCCACCTCCGCTACTCTCTCCACCTCCGCTACTCGCTCCACCTCCGCTACTCGCTCCACCTCCGCTACTCGCTCCACCTCCGCTACTCCCTACACCTCCGCTACTCGCTCCACCTCCGCTACTCTCTACACCTCCGCTACTACTCCCTACACCTCCGCTACTCTCTACACCTCCGCTACTCTCTACACCACCGCTACTCTCTACACCACCGCTACTCTCTACACCTCCGCTACTCTACACCTCCGCTACTACTCCCTACACCTCCGCTACTACTCTCTACACCACCGCTACTCTCTACACCACCGCTACTCTCTACACCTCCGCTACTCTACACCTCCGCTACTACTCTCTACACCTCCGCTAATACTCTCTACACCTCCGCTACTACTCTACACCTCCGCTACTACTCTCTACACCTCCGCTACTACTCTCTACACCTCCGCTACTACTCTCTACACCTCCGCTACTCCCTACACCTCCGCTACTACTCTCTACACCTCCACTACTCCCTACACCTCCGCTACTACTCCCTACACCTCCGCTACTCTCTACACCTCCGCTACTCTCTACACCACCACTACTCTCTACACCACCGCTACTCTCTACACCTCCGCTACTCTACACCTCCGCTACTACTCCCTACACCTCCGCTACTACTCTCTACACCACCGCTACTCTCTACACCACCGCTACTCTCTACACCTCCGCTACTCTACACCTCCGCTACTACTCTCTACACCTCCGCTACTCTCTACACCTCCGCTACTCTCTACACCTCCGCTACTCTCTACACCACCGCTACTCTACACCTCCGCTACTCTACACCTCCGCTACTACTCCCTACACCTCCGCTACTACTCTCTACACCTCCGCTACTCCTCTCTACACCTCCGCTACTCTATACACCTCCGCTACTCTCTACACCTCCGCTACTCTCTACACCTCCGCTACTCTCTACACCACCGCTACTCTCTACACCTCCGCTACTCTCTACACCTCCGCTACTACTCTCTACACCACCGCTACTCTACACCTCCGCTACTACTCCCTACACCTCCGCTACTCTCTACACCTCCGCTACTCCCTACACCTCCGCTACTCCCTACACCTCCGCTACTCCCTACACCTCCGCTACTCTCTACACCTCCGCTACTCTCTACACCTCCGCTACTCCCTACACCTCCGCTACTCTCTACACCTCCGCTACTCTCTACACCTCCGCTACTCTCTACACCTCCGCTACTACTCGCTACACCTCCGCTACTCTCTACACCTCCGCTACTACTCTCTACACCACCGCTACTCTACACCTCCGCTACTACTCCCTACACCTCCGCTACTCTCTACACCACCGCTACTCCCTACACCTCCGCTACTCCCTACACCTCCGCTACTCCCTACACCTCCGCTACTCCCTACACCTCCGCTACTCTCTACACCTCCGCTACTCCCTACACCTCCGCTACTCCCAACACCTCCGCGACTCTCTACACCTCCGCAACTCTCTACACCTCCGCTACTCTACACCTCCGCTACTACTCCCTACACCTCCGCTACTCTCTACACCTCCGCTACTCCCTACACCACCGCTACTCTACACCTCCGCTACTCTCTACACCTCCGCTACTCTACACCTCCGCTACTCTCTACACCTCCGCTACTCTCTACATCTCCGCTACTCTACACCTCCGCTACTCTCTACACCTCCGCTACTACTCCCTACACCTCCGCTACTCTCTACACCTCCGCTACTCCCTACACCACCGCTACTCTACACCTCCGCTACTCTCTACACCTCCGCTTCTCTACACCTCCGCTACTCTCTACACCTCCGCTACTCTCTACACCTCCGCTACTCTACACCTCCGCTACTCCCTACACCTCCGCTACTCTCTACACCTCCGCTACTACTCTCTACACCACCGCTACTCTACACCTCCGCTACTACTCTCTACACCTCCGCTACTACTCTCTACACCTCCGCTACTCCCTACACCTCCGCTACTACTCTCTACACCTCCACTACTCCCTACACCTCCGCTACTACTCCCTACACCTCCGCTACTCTCTACACCTCCGCTACTCTCTACACCACCGCTACTCTCTACACCACCGCTACTCTCTACACCTCCGCTACTCTACACCTCCGCTACTACTCCCTACACCTCCGCTACTACTCTCTACACCACCGCTACTCTCTACACCTCCGCTACTCTACACCTCCGCTACTACTCTCTACACCTCCGCTACTCTCTACACCTCCGCTACTCTCTACACCTCCGCTACTCTCTACACCTCCGCTACTCTCTACACCACCGCTACTCTACACCTCTGCTACTCTACACCTCCGCTACTACTCCCTACACATCCGCTACTAAAATCTACACCTCCGCTACTCCTCTCTACACCTCCGCTACTCCTCTCTACACCTCCGCTACTCTCTACACCTCCGCTACTCTCTACACCTCCGCTACTCTCTACACCTCCGCTACTCTCTACACCTCCGCTACTACTCTCTACACCTCCGCTACTACTCCCTACACCTCCGCTACTCCCTACACCTCCGCTACTCCCAACACCTCCGCTACTCTCTACACCTCCGCTACTCTCTACACCTCCGCTACTCTACACCTCCGCTACTACTCCCTACACCTCCGCTACTCCCTACACCTCCGCTACTCCCTACACCTCCGCTACTCTCTACACCTCCGCTACTCCCTACACCTCCGCTACTCCCTACACCTCCGCTACTCCCTACACCTCCGCTACTCTCTACACCACCGCTACCCTACACCTCCGCTACTACTCCCTACACCTCCGCTACTCTCTACACCTCCGCTACTGCCTACACCACCGCTACTCTACACCTCCGCTACTCTCTACACCTCCGCTACTCTACACCTCCGCTACTCTCTACACCTCCGCTACTCTCTACACCTCCGCTACTCTACACCTCCGCTACTCTCTACACCTCCGCTACTACTCCCTACACCTCCGCTACTCTCTACACCTCCGCTACTCCCTACACCACCACTACTCTACACCTCCGCTACTCTCTACACCTCCGCTACTCTACACCTCCGCTACTCTCTACACCTCAGCTACTCTCTACACCTCCGCTACTCTACACCTCCGCTACTCCCTACACCTCCGCTACTCTACACCTCCGCTACTCTCTACACCTCCGCTACTCTCTACACCTCCGCTACTCTCTACACCTCCGCTACTCTCTACACCTCCGCTACTCTCTACACCACCGCTACTCTACACCTCCGCTACTCTACACCTCCGCTACTACTCCCTACACCTCCGCTACTCTCTACACCTCCGCTACTCTACACCTCCGCTACTACTCTCTACACCTCCGCTACTCCCTACACCTCCGCTACTCTCTACACCTCCGCTACTCTCTACACCTCCGCTACTCTCTACACCTCCGCTACTCTCTACACCACCGCTACTCTCTACACCTCCGCTACTACTCTCTACACCACCGCTACTCTACACCTCCGCTACTACTCCCTACACCTCCGCTACTCTCTACACCACCGCTACTCCCTACACCTCCGCTACTCCCTACACCTCCGCTACTCCCTACACCTCCGCTACTCCCTACACCTCCGCTACTCCCTACACCTCCGCTACTCTCTACACCTCCGCTACTCCCTACACCTCCGCTACTCCCTACACCTCCGCTACTCCCTACACCTCCGCTACTCTCTACACCTCCGCTACTCCCTACACCTCCGCTACTCCCAACACCTCCGCTACTCTCTACACCTCCGCTACTCTCTACACCTCCGCTACTCTACACCTCTGCTACTACTCCCTACACCTCCGCTACTCCCTACACCTCCGCTACTCCCTACACCTCCGCTACTCTCTACACCTCCGCTACTCCCTACACCTCCGCTACTCCCTACACCTCCGCTACTCTCTACACCTCCGCTTCTCCCTACACCTCCGCTACTCCCTACACCTCCGCTACTCCCTACACCTCCGCTACTCTCTACACCTCCGCTACTCCCAACACCTCCGCTACTCCCTACACCTCCGCTACTCTCTACACCTCCACTACTATACACCTCCGCTACTACTCCCTACACCTCCGCTACTCCCTACACCTCCGCTACTCCCTACACCTCCGCTACTACTCCCTACACCTCCGCTACTCCCTACACCTCCGCTACTCCCTACACCTCCGCTACTCCCTACACCTCCGCTACTCCCTACACCTCCGCTACTCTCTACACCACCGCTACTCTACACCTCCGCTACTACTCCCTACACCTCCGCTACTCCCTACACCTCCGCTACTCCCTACACCTCCGCTACTCTCTACACCTCCGCTACTCCCTACAACACCGCTACTCTACACCTCCGCTACTCCCTACACCTCCGCTACTCTACACCTCCGCTACTTCCTACACCTCCGCTACTCTCTACACCTCCGCTACTCTCTACACCACCGCTACTCTACACCTCCGCTACTCTCTACACCTCCGCTACTCCCTACACCTCCGCTACTCTCTACACCTCCGCTACTCCCTACACCTCCGCTACTCTCTACACCTCCGCTACTCTCTACACCTCCGCTACTCTCTACACCACCGCTACTCTACACCTCCGCTACTCTCTACACCTCCGCTACTCCCTACACCACCGCTACTCTACACCTCCGCTACTCCCTACACCTCCGCTACTCTCTACACCTCCGCTACTCGCTCCACCTCCGCTACTCTCTACACCACCGCTACTCTACACCTCCGCTACTCCCTACACCTCCGCTACTCCCTACACCTCCGCTACTCCCTACACCACCGCTACTCTACACCTCCGCTACTCCCTACACCTCCGCTACTCTCTACACCTCCGCTACTCTCTACACCTCCACTACTACTCTCTACACCTCCGCTACTCTACACCTCCGCTACTCTACACCTCCGCTACTCTACACCTCCGCTACTCTCTACACCTCCACTACTACTCTCTACACCTCCGCTACTCTCTACACCTCCACTACTACTCTCTACACCTCCGCTACTCCCTACACCTCCGCTACTACTCTCTACACCTCCACTACTCCCTACACCTCCGCTACTACTCCCTACACCTCCGCTACTCTCTACACCTCCGCTACTCTCTACACCACCGCTACTCTCTACACCACCGCTACTCTCTACACCTCCGCTACTCTCTACACCTCCACTACTACTCTCTACACCTCCGCTACTCTACACCTCCGCTACTCTACACCTCCGCTACTCTACACCTCCGCTACTCTCTACACCTCCACTACTACACTCTACACCTCCGCTACTCTCTACACCTCCACTACTACTCTCTACACCTCCGCTACTCCCTACACCTCCGCTACTACTCTCTACACCTCCACTACTCCCTACACCTCCGCTACTACTCCCTACACCTCCGCTACTCTCTACACCTCCGCTACTCTCTACACCACCGCTACTCTCTACACCACCGCTACTCTCTACACCTCCGCTACTCTACACCTCCGCTACTACTCCCTACACCTCCGCTACTACTCTCTACACCACCGCTACTCTCTACACCACCGCTACTCTCTACACCTCCGCTACTCTACACCTCCGCTACTACTCTCTACACCTCCGCTACTCTCTACACCTCCGCTACTCTCTACACCTCCGCTACTCTCTACACCTCCGCTACTCTCTACACCACCGCTACTCTACACCTCCGCTACTCTACACCTCCGCTACTACTCCCTACACCTCCGCTACTACTCTCTACACCTCCGCTACTCCTCTCTACACCTCCGCTACTCTATACACCTCCGCTACTCTCTACACCTCCGCTACTCTCTACACCTCCGCTACTCTCTACACCACCGCTACTCTCTACACCTCCGCTACTCCCTACACCTCCGCTACTACTCTCTACACCACCGCTACTCTACACCTCCGCTACTACTCCCTACACCTCCGCTACTCTCTACACCACCGCTACTCCCTACACCTCCGCTACTCCCTACACCTCCGCTACTCCCTACACCTCCGCTACTCTCTACACCTCCGCTACTCTCTACACCTCCGCTACTCTCTACACCTCCGCTACTCCCTACACCTCCGCTACTCTCTACACCTCCGCTACTCTCTACACCTCCGCTACTCTCTACACCTCCGCTACTACTCCCTACACCTCCGCTACTCTCTACACCTCCGCTACTACTCTCTACACCACCGCTACTGTACACCTCCGCTACTACTCCCTACACCTCCGCTACTCTCTACACCACCGCTACTCCCAACACCTCCGCTACTCCCTACACCTCCGCTACTCCCTACACCTCCGCTACTCCCTACACCTCCGCTACTCTCAACACCTCCGCTACTCCCTACACCTCCGCTACTCCCAACACCTCCGCTACTCTCTACACCTCCGCTACTCTCTACACCTCCGCTACTCTACACCTCCGCTACTACTCCCTACACCTCCGCTACTCCCTACACCACCGCTACTCTACACCTCCGCTACTCCCTACACCTCCGCTACTCTCTACACCTCCGCTACTGCCTACACCACCGCTACTCTACACCTCCGCTACTCTCTACACCTCCGCTACTCTACACCTCCGCTACTCTCTACACCTCCGCTACTCTCTACACCTCCGCTACTCTACACCTCCGCTACTCTCTACACCTCCGCTACTACTCCCTACACCTCCGCTACTCTCTACACCTCCGCTACTCCCTACACCACCACTACTCTACACCTCCGCTACTCTCTACACCTCCGCTACTCTACACCTCCGCTACTCTCTACACCTCAGCTACTCTCTACACCTCCGCTACTCTACACCTCCGCTACTCCCTACACCTCCGCTACTCTACACCTCCGCTACTCTCTACACCTCCGCTACTCTCTACACCTCCGCTACTCTCTACACCTCCGCTACTCTCTACACCTCCGCTACTCTCTACACCACCGCTACTCTACACCTCCGCTACTCTACACCTCCGCTACTACTCCCTACACCTCCGCTACTCTCTACACCTCCGCTACTCTACACCTCCGCTACTACTCTCTACACCTCCGCTACTCCCTACACCTCCGCTACTCTCTACACCTCCGCTACTCTCTACACCTCCGCTACTCTCTACACCTCCGCTACTCTCTACACCACCGCTACTCTCTACACCTCCGCTACTACTCTCTACACCACCGCTACTCTACACCTCCGCTACTACTCCCTACACCTCCGCTACTCTCTACACCACCGCTACTCCCTACACCTCCGCTACTCCCTACACCTCCGCTACTCCCTACACCTCCGCTACTCCCTACACCTCCGCTACTCCCTACACCTCCGCTACTCTCTACACCTCCGCTACTCCCTACACCTCCGCTACTCCCTACACCTCCGCTACTCCCTACACCTCCGCTACTCTCTACACCTCCGCTACTCCCTACACCTCCGCTACTCCCAACACCTCCGCTACTCTCTACACCTCCGCTACTCTCTACACCTCCGCTACTCTACACCTCTGCTACTACTCCCTACACCTCCGCTACTCCCTACACCTCCGCTACTCCCTACACCTCCGCTACTCTCTACACCTCCGCTACTCCCTACACCTCCGCTACTCCCTACACCTCCGCTACTCTCTACACCTCCGCTTCTCCCTACACCTCCGCTACTCCCTACACCTCCGCTACTCCCTACACCTCCGCTACTCTCTACACCTCCGCTACTCCCAACACCTCCGCTACTCCCTACACCTCCGCTACTCTCTACACCTCCACTACTATACACCTCCGCTACTACTCCCTACACCTCCGCTACTCCCTACACCTCCGCTACTCCCTACACCTCCGCTACTACTCCCTACACCTCCGCTACTCCCTACACCTCCGCTACTCCCTACACCTCCGCTACTCCCTACACCTCCGCTACTCCCTACACCTCCGCTACTCTCTACACCACCGCTACTCTACACCTCCGCTACTACTCCCTACACCTCCGCTACTCCCTACACCTCCGCTACTCCCTACACCTCCGCTACTCTCTACACCTCCGCTACTCCCTACAACACCGCTACTCTACACCTCCGCTACTCCCTACACCTCCGCTACTCTACACCTCCGCTACTTCCTACACCTCCGCTACTCTCTACACCTCCGCTACTCTCTACACCACCGCTACTCTACACCTCCGCTACTCTCTACACCTCCGCTACTCCCTACACCTCCGCTACTCTCTACACCTCCGCTACTCCCTACACCTCCGCTACTCTCTACACCTCCGCTACTCTCTACACCTCCGCTACTCTCTACACCACCGCTACTCTACACCTCCGCTACTCTCTACACCTCCGCTACTCCCTACACCACCGCTACTCTACACCTCCGCTACTCCCTACACCTCCGCTACTCTCTACACCTCCGCTACTCGCTCCACCTCCGCTACTCTCTACACCACCGCTACTCTACACCTCCGCTACTCCCTACACCTCCGCTACTCCCTACACCTCCGCTACTCCCTACACCACCGCTACTCTACACCTCCGCTACTCCCTACACCTCCGCTACTCTCTACACCTCCGCTACTCTCTACACCTCCACTACTACTCTCTACACCTCCGCTACTCTACACCTCCGCTACTCTACACCTCCGCTACTCTACACCTCCGCTACTCTCTACACCTCCACTACTACTCTCTACACCTCCGCTACTCTCTACACCTCCACTACTACTCTCTACACCTCCGCTACTCCCTACACCTCCGCTACTACTCTCTACACCTCCACTACTCCCTACACCTCCGCTACTACTCCCTACACCTCCGCTACTCTCTACACCTCCGCTACTCTCTACACCACCGCTACTCTCTACACCACCGCTACTCTCTACACCTCCGCTACTCTCTACACCTCCACTACTACTCTCTACACCTCCGCTACTCTACACCTCCGCTACTCTACACCTCCGCTACTCTACACCTCCGCTACTCTCTACACCTCCACTACTACACTCTACACCTCCGCTACTCTCTACACCTCCACTACTACTCTCTACACCTCCGCTACTCCCTACACCTCCGCTACTACTCTCTACACCTCCACTACTCCCTACACCTCCGCTACTACTCCCTACACCTCCGCTACTCTCTACACCTCCGCTACTCTCTACACCACCGCTACTCTCTACACCACCGCTACTCTCTACACCTCCGCTACTCTACACCTCCGCTACTACTCCCTACACCTCCGCTACTACTCTCTACACCACCGCTACTCTCTACACCACCGCTACTCTCTACACCTCCGCTACTCTACACCTCCGCTACTACTCTCTACACCTCCGCTACTCTCTACACCTCCGCTACTCTCTACACCTCCGCTACTCTCTACACCTCCGCTACTCTCTACACCACCGCTACTCTACACCTCCGCTACTCTACACCTCCGCTACTACTCCCTACACCTCCGCTACTACTCTCTACACCTCCGCTACTCCTCTCTACACCTCCGCTACTCTATACACCTCCGCTACTCTCTACACCTCCGCTACTCTCTACACCTCCGCTACTCTCTACACCACCGCTACTCTCTACACCTCCGCTACTCCCTACACCTCCGCTACTACTCTCTACACCACCGCTACTCTACACCTCCGCTACTACTCCCTACACCTCCGCTACTCTCTACACCACCGCTACTCCCTACACCTCCGCTACTCCCTACACCTCCGCTACTCCCTACACCTCCGCTACTCTCTACACCTCCGCTACTCTCTACACCTCCGCTACTCTCTACACCTCCGCTACTCCCTACACCTCCGCTACTCTCTACACCTCCGCTACTCTCTACACCTCCGCTACTCTCTACACCTCCGCTACTACTCCCTACACCTCCGCTACTCTCTACACCTCCGCTACTACTCTCTACACCACCGCTACTGTACACCTCCGCTACTACTCCCTACACCTCCGCTACTCTCTACACCACCGCTACTCCCTACACCTCCGCTACTCCCTACACCTCCGCTACTCCCTACACCTCCGCTACTCCCTACACCTCCGCTACTCTCTACACCTCCGCTACTCCCTACACCTCCGCTACTCCCAACACCTCCGCTACTCTCTACACCTCCGCTACTCTCTACACCTCCGCTACTCTACACCTCCGCTACTACTCCCTACACCTCCGCTACTCCCTACACCACCGCTACTCTACACCTCCGCTACTCTCTACACCTCCGCTACTCTACACCTCCGCTACTCTCTACACCTCCGCTACTCTACACCTCCGCTACTCTCTACACCTCCGCTACTACTCCCTACACCTCCGCTACTCTCTACACCTCCGCTACTCCCTACACCACCGCTACTCTACACCTCCGCTACTCTCTACACCTCCGCTACTCTACACCTCCGCTACTCTCTACACCTCCGCTACTCTCTACACCTCCGCTACTCTACACCTCCGCTACTCCCTACACCTCCGCTACTCTCTACACCTCCGCTACTACTCTCTACACCACCGCTACTCTACACCTCCGCTACTACTCTCTACACCTCCGCTACTACTCTCTACACCTCCGCTACTCCCTACACCTCCGCTACTACTCTCTACACCTCCACTACTCCCTACACCTCCGCTACTACTCCCTACACCTCCGCTACTCTCTACACCTCCGCTACTCTCTACACCACCGCTACTCTCTACACCACCGCTACTCTCTACACCTCCGCTACTCTACACCTCCGCTACTACTCCCTACACCTCCGCTACTACTCTCTACACCACCGCTACTCTCTACACCACCGCTACTCTCTACACCTCCGCTACTCTACACCTCCGCTACTACTCTCTACACCTCCGCTACTCTCTACACCTCCGCTACTCTCTACACCTCCGCTACTCTCTACACCTCCGCTACTCTCTACACCACCGCTACTCTACACCTCCGCTACTCTACACCTCCACTACTACTCCCTACACCTCCGCTACTACTCTCTACACCTCCGCTACTCCTCTCTACACCTCCGCTACTCTCTACACCTCCGCTACTCTCTACACCACCGCTACTCTCTACACCACCGCTACTCTCTACACCTCCGCTACTCTCTACACCTCCGCTACTACTCTCTACACCACCACTACTCTACACCTCCGCTACTACTCCCTACACCTCCGCTACTCCCTACACCTCCGCTACTCCCTACACCTCCGCTACTCCCTACACCTCCGCTACTCTCTACACCTCCGCTACTCCCAACACCTCCGCTACTCCCTACACCTCCGCTACTCTCTACACCTCCGCTACTCTCTACAGCTCCACTACTCTACACCTCCGCTACTACTCCCTACACCTCCGCTACTCCCTACACCTCCGCTACTCCCTACACCTCCGCTACTACTCCCTACACCTCCGCTACTCCCTACACCTCCGCTACTCCCTACACCTCCGCTACTCTGTACACCTCCACTACTCTACACCTCCGCTACTACTCCCTACACCTCCGCTACTCCCTACACCTCCGCTACTCCCTACACCTCCGCTACTACTCCCTACACCTCCGCTACTCCCTACACCTCCGCTACTCCCTACACCTCCGCTACTCTCTACACCTCCGCTACTCCCTACACCTCCGCTACTCCCTACACCTCCGCTACTCCCTACACCTCCGCTACTCTCTACACCTCCGCTACTCCCAACACCTCCGCTACTCCCTACACCTCCGCTACTCTCTACACCTCCGCTACTCTCTACACCTCCACTACTCTACACCTCCGCTACTACTCTCTACACCTCCGCTACTACTCTCTACACCTCCGCTACTCCCTACACCTCCGCTACTACTCCCTACACCTCCGCTACTCCCTACACCTCAGCTACTCACTACACCTCCGCTACTCACTACACCTCCGCTACTCCCTACACCTCCGCTACTCCCTACACCTCCGCTACTCTACACCTCCGCTACTACTCCCTACACCTCCGCTACTCCCTACACCTCCGCTACTCCCTACACCTCTGCTACTCTCTACACCTCCGCTACTCCCTACAACACCGCTACTCTACACCTCCGCTACTCCCTACACCTCCGCTACTCTACACCTCCGCTACTCCCTACACCTCCGCTACTCTCTACACCTCCGCTACTCTCTACACCACCGCTACTCTACACCTCCGCTACTCTCTACACCTCCGCTACTCCCTACACCTCCGCTACTCTCTACACCTCCGCTACTCCCTACACCTCCGCTACTCTCTACACCTCCGCTACTCTCTACACCTCCGCTACTCTCTACACCACCGCTACTCTACACCTCCGCTACTCTCTACACCTCCGCTACTCCCTACACCACCGCTACTCTACACCTCCGCTACTCCCTACACCTCCGCTACTCTCTACACCTCCGCTAGTCGCTCCACCTCCGCTACTCTCTACACCACCGCTACTCTACACCTCCGCTACTCCCTACACCTCCGCTACTCCCTACACCTCCGCTACTCCCTACACCACCGCTACTCTACACCTCCGCTACTCCCTACACCTCCGCTACTCTCTACACCTCCGCTACTCTCTACACCTCCGCTACTCTCTACACCTCCACTACTACTCTCTACACCTCCGCTACTCTCTACACCTCCACTACTACTCTCTACACCTCCGCTACTCTCTACACCTCCACTACTACTCTCTACACCTCCGCTACTCTACACCTCCGCTACTCTACACCTCCGCTACTCTACACCTCCGCTACTCTCTACACCTCCACTACTACTCTCTACACCTCCGCTACTCTCTACACCTCCACTACTACTCTCTACACCTCCGCTACTCTCTACACCTCCACTACTACTCTCTACACCTCCGCTACTCTACACCTCCGCTACTCGCTCCACCTCCGCTACTCTCTACACCTCCGCTACTCTACACCTCCGCTACTCGCTCCACCTCCGCTACTCTCTACACCTCCACTACTCTACACCTCCACTACTCTACACCTCCACTACTCTACACCTCCGCTACTCTCTACACCTCCGCTACTCTACACCTCCACTACTCTCTACACCTCCACTACTCTCTACACCTCCACTACTCTTCACACCTCTGTTACTCGCTCCGCTCAGATACTCTCGTGCTAAAAGAGCAGCTTGCTATGGAGTGGGCTAGTTGTTTACATGAGCGATGGACAGACAAGTGGCACGAGATGCAACTGAAATTTTGTGGGTGGGGAGAGCGCAAGCGAGGGTGGAGGAGGAGGCTTGGCTTGAAGCGCTGGGCATCTTGTTATAACATGCATTATCTGAATTAGACGGATCTGAATTAGACGGATCTGAATTAAACGGATCTGAATTAGACGGATCTGAATTAGACGGATCTGAATTAGACGGATCTGAATTAGACGGATCTGAATTAGACGGATCTGAATTAGACCGATCTGAATTAGACCGATCTGAATTAGACGGATCTGAATTAGACGGATCTGAATTAGACGGATCTGAATTAGACGGATCTGAATTAGACTGATCTGAATTAGACCGATCTGAATTAGACCGATCTGAATTAGACCGATCTGAATTAGACCGATCTGAATTAGACCGATCTGAATTAGACCGATCTGAATTAGACCTATGGCGGAGAGGCTTCTATGAAGGAAATTTGAATGTCTTTGCACTTCCAAGAGTTGGTTTAATATTCTTTCCGCAATATTAAGCTAATCCACCCCTAAATTATTATTTCTTTTTTTTTTATATATATATTTTTTTAAAGAGTTGGTTTAACATTGGACCAGAGCTAGCTTGCTAACAAGCTTGTGTGTGCAGAGTGGCACCAGAATTAAAAACACATCTTACCTTTTTGTATTTAATAAATTCAATGTGAAACGTGATCACTACAGTATCCTTAACCCAGTTTATCTTTAACCCAGAGCCCTACCGTAACGTTAACACGTCTGGACCCCCTTTAAACAACATGTGTTATATACAGACTTCTGACTTGGAACATTGGAGTTCTGGGTTGTACCATTGGAGTTCTGGGTTGTACCATTGGAGTTCTGGGTTGTACCATTGGGTGTTCTGGGTTGTACCATTGGAGTTCTGGGTTGTACCATTGGAGTTCTGGGTTGTACCATTGGTTGTACCATTTACTACAGAGAAGGCCATAGGAAATCACAGGACAGTGTCTATAATACTGTAAGGGGTTTTACTACAGAGAAGGCCATAGGAAATCACAGGACAGTGTCTATAATACTGTAAGGGGTTTTACTACAGAGAAGGCCATAGGAAATCACAGGACAGAGTGTCTATAATACTGTAAGGGGTTTTACTACAGAGAAGGCCATAGGAAATCACAGGACAGAGTGTCTATAATACTGTAAGGGGTTTTACTACAGAGAAGGCCATAGGAAATCACAGGACAGAGTGTCTATAATATTGCAATTTCAAGTTAGTACACAAACTCCAAACTCCACACAGTTGTCACTGATTAGTTGGATATTCATTTCCCACTGAGAAAACCATTTCTGTATTTACAACATTCATATAAATTCATTTTGATCAGTTTTTGCATTATGAATAAAACTCATGAAAAAAACTAATGAGTGCAACTGTTATGTCAAATTGTATCCCTATTTGTCCTGAAAGAAAATGGAAGAACACTTCATTGTGAGGCTAAATGTAATGGCTGGACATGCAGATAAATGAAAAAAACTATTTTTGCTAGAGTCTCGGAACTGACAGGGTTAACTAGCATTGAACAAATGAATTAATTATTCTGTAATTAAAAATCTCTCCCTCATTTCTGAATCACGCTTGCGATGACAATAAGCTACAGCTTCTGCTTCGGGGGTTACACATGCACACACACTGGAAAAGATGTCCAGCTAGCAGGCAGACACTGAAATTAGTTTCTGAGTGACTGAGTGAGGGCTTTTTTTGCATAGATGCTTTGTTGTGTTTTTTGATGGACTTTTAAAAAAATGTCCGGGAACATAAAAGATAACGATTCTGTTCCGGAACAGTATAGATCACTTTCGTTTCCGGTTCTGATTCTGTTCCGGAACAGTATAGATCACTTTCGTTTCCGGTTCTGATTCTGTTCCGGAACAGTATAGATCACTTTCGTTTCCGGTTCTGATTCTGTTCCTCGAAAAATGTTGTTCTCTTCTGGTTTCTGTTCTGTTCTCTGTACCAGTTCCAACCCCTGGCAAAGACCACAAGTGACTAAATATGAGAGGAACAATATTGGCTAAACTGACTGGAATAGTTGGGTTCACTGAGCAACTAAATCTCTGAAATACTCCAGGATACAAATCCAGGAGTTCCCCTAAGAAGAGCCAAGACTACTCGACAGACAGACAGACAGACAGACAGACAGACAGACAGACAGACAGACCGGACAGACAGAACCCTTGGCAGAATAATCTAAGATGGGGGACAGATACAGTCAACAACTCATTTCCACATTTTGAAACATAGATATGATGCTAATGGTGCAACAACACATGGATGATCCAGACAGAGGAAATCAACATTAGGGGTCAAATACAAACCACGACATGCCTTCATTTCCTGGTTAGTGGTGTGTAGTCAGCACTTGGAAAGACAAATAGCCCTCTGATGGGGCCAGATAGAGTCACAGCTCCCTCAGTGTTATACAGGGAGTCACATCTCCCTCAGTGTTATAGAGGGAGTCACATCTCCCTCAGTGTTATAGAGGGAGTCACATCTCCCTCAGTGTTATACAGGGAGTCACATCTCCCTCAGTGTTATACAGGGAGTCACATCTCCCTCAGTGTTATACAGGGAGTCACAGCTCCCTCAGTGTTATACAGGGAGTCACATCTCCCTCAGTGTTATACAGGGAGTCACATCTCCCTCAGTGTTATACAGGGAGTCACATCTCTCTCAGTGTTATACAGGGAGTCACATCTCCCTCAGTATTTTACAGAGTCATTACTCCCTCAGTATTATACAGGGAGTCACATCTCCCTCAGTGTTATACAGGGAGTCACATCTCCCTCAGTGTTATACAGGGAGTCACATCTCCTTCAGTGTTATACAGGGAGTCACATCTCCCTCAGTGTTATACAGAGAGTCACATCTCCCTCAGTACTATACAGGGAGTCACAGCTCCCTCAGTACTATACAGAGAGTCATAGCTCCCTCAGTGTTATACAGGGAGTCACATCTCCCTCAGTGTTATACAGGGAGTCACATCTCCCTCAGTATTATACAGGGCGTCACAGCTCCCTCAGTACTATACAGAGAGTCACATCTCCCTCAGTATTATACAGGGAGTCACATCTCCCTCAGTGTTATACAGGGAGTCACATCTCCCTCAGTACTATACAGAGAGTCACATCTCCCTCAGTGTTATACAGGGAGTCACATCTCCCTCAGTACTATACAGAGAGTCACATCTCCCTCAGTATTATACAGGGAGTCGCATCTCCTTCAGTATTATACAGAGTCACATCTCATCCTGTATTATACAGAGTCACATCTCCCCCAGTGTTATACAGGGAGTCACATCTCCCTCAGTATTATACAGAGTCACATCTCCCTCAGTATTATACAGAGTCACATCTCCCCCAGTGTTATACAGGAAATCACATCTCCCCCAGTGGTATACAGGGAGTCACATCTCCCTCAGTGTTATACAGGAAGTCACATCTCCCTCAGTGTTATACAGGGAGTCACATCTCCCTCAGTATTATACAGTCATATCTCCCTCAGTATTATACAGGGAGTCACATCTCCCTCAGTATTATACAGAGTCACATCTCCCTCAGTATTATACAGAGTCACATCTCCCTCAGTATTATACAGAGTCACATCTCCCTCAGTGTTATACAGGGATTCACATCTTCCTCAGTGTTATACAGGGAGTCACATCTCCCTCAGTGTTATACAGGGAGTCACATCTCCCTCAGTGTTATACAGGGAGTCACATCTCCCTCAGTGTTATACAGAGAGTCACATCTCCCTCAGTATTATACAGGGAGTCACATCTCCCCCAGTGTTATACAGGGAGTCACATCTCCCTCAGTGTTATACAGGGAGTCACATCTCCCTCAGTGTTATACAGGAGGTCACATCTCCCTCAGTGTTATACAGGAGGTCACAGCTCTGGCATGTAGTAACAACATTTATGGATGATTTAGATCCACACACTAAACAAAGGGAAAACCACTAGACAGTTATCTAACATGTCTGTTAGACTAGGAGAAAACCACTAGACAGTTATCTAACATGTCTGGTCTGTTAGACTAAGAGAAAACCACTAGACAGTTATCTAACATGTCTGCTAGACTAGGAGAAAACCACTAGACAGTTATCTAACATGTCTGTTCTGCTAGACTAGGAGAAAACCACTAGACAGTTATCTAACATGTCTGTTAGACTAGGAGAAAACCACTAGACAGTTATCTAACATGTCTGTTAGACTAGGAGAAAACCACTAGACAGTTATCTAACATGTCTGGTCTGTTAGACTAAGAGAAAACCACTAGACAGTTATCTAACATGTCTGCTAGACTAGGAGAAAACCACTAGACAGTTATCTAACATGTCTGCTAGACTAGGAGAAAACCACTAGACAGTTATCTAACATGTCTGTTAGACTAGGAGAAAACCACTAGACAGTTATCTAACATGTCTGCTAGACTAGGAGAAAACCACTAGACAGTTATCTAACATGTCTGCTAGACTAGGAGAAAACCACTAGACAGTTATCTAACATGTCTGTTCTGCTAGACTAGGAGAAAACCACTAGACAGTTATCTAACATGTCTGTTAGACTAGGAGAAAACCACTAGACAGTTATCTAACATGTCTGTTCTGCTAGACTAGGAGAAAACCACTAGACAGTTATCTAACATGTCTGTTAGACTAGGAGAAAACCACTAGACAGTTATCTAACATGTCTGTTCTGCTAGACTAGGAGAAAACCACTAGACAGTTAGTTATCTAACATGTCTGCTAGACTAGGAGAAAACCACTAGACAGTTATCTAACATGTCTGGTCTGTTAGACTAAGAGAAAACCACTAGACAGTTATCTAACATGTCTGGTCTGTTAGACTAAGAGAAAACCACTAGACAGTTATCTAACATGTCTGGTCTGTTAGACTAAGAGAAAACCACTAGACAGTTATCTAACATGTCTGGTCTGCTATACTAGGAGAAAACCACTAGACAGTTATCTAACAAGTCTGGTCTGCTAGACTAGGAGAAAACCACTAGACAGTTATCTAACATGTCTGCTAGACTAGGAGAAAACCACTAGACAGTTATCTAACATGTCTGGTCTGCTAGACTAGGAGAAAACCACTAGACAGTTATCTAACATGTCTGGTCTGTTAGACTAAGAGAAAACCACTAGACAGTTATCTAACATGTATGGTCTGTTAGACTAAGAGAAAACCACTAGACAGTTATCTAACATGTCTGATCTGCTAGACTAAGAGAACACCACTAGACAGTTATCTAACATGTCTGTTAGACTAAGAGAAAACCACTAGACAGTTATCTAACATGTCTGGTCTGCTAGACTAGGAGAAAACCACTAGACAGTTATCTAACATGTCTGCTAGACTAGGAGAAAACCACTAGACAGTTATCTAACATGTCTGGTCTGTTAGACTAAGAGAAAACCACTAGACAGTTATCTAACATGTCTGCTAGACTAGGAGAAAACCAATAGACAGTTATCTAACATGTCTGGTCTGCTAGACTAGGAGAAAACCACTAGACAGTTATCTAACATGTCTGGTCTGTTAGACTAAGAGAAAACCACTAGACAGTTATCTAACATGTCTGGTCTGTTAGACTAAGAGAAAACCACTAGACAGTTATCTAACATGTCTGGTCTGCTATACTAGGAGAAAACCACTAGACAGTTATCTAACATGTCTGGTCTGCTAGACTAGGAGAAAACCACTAGACAGTTATCTAACATGTCTGGTCTGTTAGACTAAGAGAAAACCACTAGACAGTTATCTAACATGTCTGGTCTGCTATACTAGGAGAAAACCACTAGACAGTTATCTAATATGTCTGTTCTGCTAGACTAGGAGAAAACCACTAGACAGTTATCTAACATGTCTGGTCTGCTAGACTAGGAGAAAACCACTAGACAGTTATCTAACATGTCTGCTAGACTAGGAGAAAACCACTAGACAGTTATCTAACATGTCGGGTCTGCATCACTTCAGATGGGGGCAGATACAGACAACACTCTATATCCACACATTTTTCTACAATGTGCTTTTTGTGGAATGGAATGTTTGTTTCCTGTATATGACTGTGATATGTGGTTGTTTCACCTAGTTATCTTAAAATGAATGGACTAACTGTCAGTCTCTCTGGATAAGAGCATCTGATAAATGACTAAATATTTCACATAGAGATACTACTGGATTGATTTAAAATATTGTTGTGACAAATGTATCATTTGTACAGTTTTTTATAAAACAGTTATTTCGTTATTAGTTATTTTATATTTATAGTTAATTATTAGTTATAGTTATTTATAGTTGTAGTTAGTTCTAGCTATTTTATAGTTAGTTCTAGCTATTTTATAGTTGTAGTTAGTTATAGTTATTTTATAGTTATAGTTAGTTATAGTTATTTTATAGTTGTAGTTAGTTATAGTTATTTTATAGTTATAGTTAGTTATAGTTACTTTATAGTTATAGTTAGTTATAGTTATTTTATAGTTGTAGTTAGTTATTAGTTATAGTTATTTTATATTTATAGTTAGTTATAGTTATTTTTAGTTATTAGGTATAGTTATTTTATAGTTATAGCTAGTTAAAGTTATTTTATAGTTGTAGTTAGTTATAGTTATTTTATAGTTAGTTATAGTTATTTTATAGTTAGTTATAGTTATTTTATAGTTGTAGTTAGTTATAGTTATTTTATAGTTGTAGTTAGTTATAGTTATTTTATAGCTAGTTAAAGTTATTTTATAGTTGTAGTTAGTTATAGTTATTTTATAGTTAGTTATAGTTATTTTATAGTTAGTTATAGTTATTTTATAGTTGTAGTTAGGTATAGTTATTTATAGTTATTTTATGGCTGTAGTTAGTTATTAGGTATAGTTATTTTATAGTTATAGTTATTTTATAGTTATATTTAGTTATAGTTATTTTATAGTTAGTTATTTTATTGTTATAGCTAGTTATAGTTATTTTATAGTTGTAGTTAGTTATTAGTTATAGTTATTTTATAGTTATAGTTAGTTATTTTATTGTTATAGTTAGTTATTTTATAGTTATAGCTAGTTATAGTTATTTATAGTTATTTTATGGTTGTAGTTAGTTATTAGGTATAGTTATTTTATTGTTATAGTTATTTTATAGTTATAGTTAGTTATTAGGTATAGTTATTTTATTGTTATAGCTAGTTATAGTTATTTATAGTTAGTTATAGTTATTTTATAGTTGTAGTTAGGTATAGTTATTTATAGTTAGTTATAGTTATTTTATAGTTATAGTTATTTTATAGTTATAGTTAGTTATTAGGTATAGTTATTTTATTGTTATAGTTATTTTATAGTTATAGTTAGTTATTAGGTATAGTTATTTTATTGTTATAGCTAGTTATAGTTATTTATAGTTAGTTATAGTTATTTTATAGTTGTAGTTAGGTATAGTTATTTATAGTTATTTTATGGTTGTAGTTAGTTATTAGGTATAGTTATTTTATAGTTATAGTTATTTTATAGTTATAGTTAGTTATTAGGTATAGTTATTTTATTGTTATAGTTATTTTATGGTTGTAGTTAGTTATTAGGTATAGTTATTTTATTGTTATAGCTAGTTATAGTTATTTATAGTTATTTTATGTTATTTTATAGTTATAT
>NC_092149.1:89881903-89899403 GCF_045791955.1 Oncorhynchus clarkii lewisi
TATTTTCCTGTTAGGGTGAATTAAAAATTGTTCCTCAAAACATTGTCAGGTATGTTCTGGTAGTTATATGAGCCGACAACGACCTCCATTATTAATTACGCAGGTCCTAACAAACATTATACGACTAATAACAACTTGTTTCTTCAAAAGACTAGAATAGCATATTTTGAGTTGAATTACATTACTGGACTGTGTAGCCCATGGCTGTGCCATGCAAATTAAATCAATAGTTCCTATTTTGTTAATTAAACAGACAAGAGACACATTCCCCCACCCTGATCACAGTCACATATAGGGCCTAGATTTTATAGTGAGAATTAATAGAATGAAAAATAAGAGAACAAAATATGAATTGGATTTTTCCCACACAACTGGAGTGTCACGAACATGTGG
This sequence comes from Oncorhynchus clarkii lewisi, assembly GCF_045791955.1. NCBI lineage: Eukaryota > Metazoa > Chordata > Actinopteri > Salmoniformes > Salmonidae > Oncorhynchus > Oncorhynchus clarkii. The sequence continues at coordinate 89,882,297 of NC_092149.1, forward strand.
AACCACTGTCATGTGGAGAAGAGAAACAGACGTCCTCATTCCGTTTGCTACAAACAGAGAATCTGCTGAATGAACCTGGATGAGCCTCTGTAGGAAGTTCAGCTTTTTCCACGTTGGATACGATCACAACATTTTCACTCGCTCTTCTTTCAACCTGCCCAACAGACAGCCTACTAGCGATGTGTGTTAGAGAGGTATGCATATTAACCCAGCATCATCATTTATTAGCTAAATCTCTTCTCTGTATACATCAATGACGTCGCTCTTGCTGCTGGTGATTCTCTGATCCACCTCTACGCAGACGACACCATTCTGTTTACCTCTGGCCCTTCTTTGGACACTGTGTTAACTAACCTCCAAACGAGCTTCAATGCCATAGAACTCTATCACAGTGCAGTCTATCACAGTGCCATCCATTTGTCACCAAAGCCCCATACACTACCCACCATTGCGGCCTGTACGCTCTCGTTGGTTGGCCCTTCATACACGTCGCCAAACCCACTGGCTACAGGTCATCTACAAGTCTCTGCAAAGTAAAGTCCCCCCTTATCTCAGCTCACTGGTCACCATAGCAGCACCCACCTGTAGCACGCGCTCCTTCAGGTATATCTCACTGGTCACCCCCAAAGCCAATTCCTGCTTTGGTCGTCTTTCCTTCCAGTTCTCTGCTGCCCATGACTGGAACGAACTGCAAAAATCTCTGAAGCTGGAGACTCATATCTCCCTCACTAGCTTTAAGCACCAGCTGTCAGAGCAGCTCACAGATCACTGCACCTGTACATAGCCCATCTATATATCTACCTCATCCCCATACTGTATTTATTTATCTTGCTCCTTTGCACCCCAGTATCTCTACTTGCACATTCATCTTCTGCACATCTACCATTCCAGTGTTTAATTGCTATATTGTAATTACCTCGCCACCATGGCCTATTTATTTCCTTAACTTACCTCATTTGCACTCATTGTATATAGACTTTTTGTTTTATTTTGTTCTACTGTATTATTGACTGTATGTTTTGTTTATTCCATGTGTAACTCTGTGTTGCTGTGTGTGTCGAATTGCTATGCTTTATCTTGGCCAGGTCGCAGTTGCAAATGAGAACTTGTTCTCAACTCGCCTACCTGGTTAAATATAGGTGAAATAAATAAATAAGGACCTTTAAATATTTGCCTGTCAAAGTCAAGAGAAAAAGATGACATGTCAGTGTGTGTTCCCCCAGGTTAAATGCCTAAGCATTACTGTGACAAAAGATAAGAAAACCTCAAGGACAGATCTACACATTTAAATGGAGAGAATAGATTCACTACCAGCAGATGGTACCAGATGTTCTTTAAGCGATGCAGAACTGGTGGGGGCTGTTCCACAACAAATCAAATTGCGCTGAATACAACAAGGGTAGTAGACCTTACAGTGAAATGCTTTACTTACAAGCCCTTAGCCAACAATGCTTTAAGAAGTTAAGAAACATTTTTAAATAAGTGTTAAGTTAAAAATAGATAAGTGTTAAATAGAAAATAAAAGTAACAAATAATTAAAGAGCAGCAGTAAAATAACAATAGTGAGACTATATACAGGGTGTTACAGTACAGAGTCAATGTGGAAGCTATATACAGGGTGTACCAGTACAGAGTCAATGTGGAAGCTATATACAGGGGGTACCAGTACAGAGTCAATGTGGAAGCTATATACAGGGGGTACCGGTACAGAGTCAATGTGGAGGCTATATACAGGGGGTACCGGTACTGAGTCAGTGTGGAGGCTATATACAGGAGGTACCAGTACAGAGTCAATGTGGAAGCTATATACAGGGTGTTACGGTACAGAGTCAATGTGGAGGCTATATACAGGGGGTACCGGTACTGAGTCAATGTGGAGGCTATATACAGGGTGTTACGGTACAGAGTCAATGTGGAGGCTATATACAGGGGGTACCGGTACTGAGTCAGTGTGGAGGCTATATACAGGGGGTACCGGTACAGAGTCAATGTGGAGGCTATATACAGGGGGTACCGGTACAGAGTCAGTGTGGAGGCTATATACAGGAGGTACCAGTACAGAGTCAATGTGGAAGCTATATACAGGGTGTTACGGTACAGAGTCAATGTGGAGGCTATATACAGGGGGTACCGGTACTGAGTCAATGTGGAGGCTATATACAGGGTGTTACGGTACAGAGTCAATGTGGAGGCTATATACAGGGGGTACCGGTACTGAGTCAGTGTGGAGGCTATATACAGGGGGTACCGGTACAGAGTCAATGTGGAGGCTATATACAGGGGGTACCGGTACAGAGTCAATGTGGAGGCTATATACAGGGGGTACCGGTACTGAGTCAGTGTGGAGGCTATATACAGGGGGTACCGGTACAGAGTCAATGTGGAGCCTATATACAGGGGGTACCGGTACAGAGTCAATGTGGAGGCTATATACAGGGGGTACCGGTACAGAGTCAATGTGAAGGCTATATACAGGGGGTACCGGTACAGAGTCAATGTGGAGGCTATATACAGGGGGTACCGGTACAGAGTCAATGTGGAGCCTATATACAGGGGGTACCGGTACTGAGTCAGTGTGGAGGCTATATACAGGGGGTACCGGTACAGAGTCAATGTGGAGCCTATATACAGGGGGTACCGGTACAGAGTCAATGTGGAGGCTATATACAGGGGGTACCGGTACAGAGTCAATGTGAAGGCTATATACAGGGGTACCGGTACAGAGTCAATGTGGAGGCTATATACAGGGGGTACCGGTACAGAGTCAATGTGTAGGCTATATACAGGGGGTACCGGTACAGAGTCAATGTGGAGGCTATATACAGGGGGTACCGATACTGAGTCAATGTGGAGGCTATATACAGGGGGTACCGGTACAGAGTCAATGTGGAGGCTATATACAGGGGGTACCGGTACAGAGTCAATGTGGAGGCTATATACAGGGGGTACCGGTACAGAGTCAATGTGGAGACTATATACAGGAGGTACCGGTATAGAGTCAATGTGGAGGCTATATACAGGGGGTACCGGTACTGAGTCAGTGTGGAGGCTATATACAGGGGGTACCGGTACAGAGTCAATGTGGAGGCTATATACAGGGGGTACCGGTACAGAGTCAATGTGGAGGCTATATACAGGGGGTACCGGTACTGAGTCAGTGTGGAGGCTATATACAGGGGGTACCGGTACAGAGTCAATGTGGAGCCTATATACAGGGGGTACCGGTACAGAGTCAATGTGGAGGCTATATACAGGGGGTACCGGTACAGAGTCAATGTGGAGGCTATATACAGGGGGTACCGGTACAGAGTCAATGTGGAGGCTATATACAGGGGGTACCGGTACAGAGTCAATGTGGAGCCTATATACAGGGGGTACCGGTACTGAGTCAGTGTGGAGGCTATATACAGGGGGTACCGGTACAGAGTCAATGTGGAGCCTATATACAGGGGGTACCGGTACAGAGTCAATGTGGAGGCTATATACAGGGGGTACCGGTACAGAGTCAATGTGAAGGCTATATACAGGGGTACCGGTACAGAGTCAATGTGGAGGCTATATACAGGGGGTACCGGTACAGAGTCAATGTGTAGGCTATATACAGGGGGTACCGGTACAGAGTCAATGTGGAGGCTATATACAGGGGGTACCGATACTGAGTCAATGTGGAGGCTATATACAGGGGGTACCGGTACAGAGTCAATGTGGAGGCTATATACAGGGGGTACCGGTACAGAGTCAATGTGGAGGCTATATACAGGGGGTACCGGTACAGAGTCAATGTGGAGACTATATACAGGAGGTACCGGTATAGAGTCAATGTGGAGGCTATATACAGGGGGGTACCGGTACAGAGTCAATGTGGAGGCTATATACAGGGTGTACCGGTACAGAGTCAATGTGGAGGCTATATACAGGAGGTACCGGTACAGAGTCAATGTGCGGGGGCACCGGTTAGTCGAGGTAATTGAGGTAATATGTACATGTAGGTAGAGTTAAGGTGACTATGCATAGATTATAAACAGAGTAGCAGCAGAGGGGTCTGGGTAGCCCTTTGATTAGCTGTTCATGTCAGAGTCTTATGGCTTGGGGGTAGAAGCTGTTAAGAAGCCGTTTGGACCTAGACTTGGCACTTTGGTACCGCTTGCCGTGTGGTAGCTGAGAGAACAGTCTATGACTAGGGTGGCTGGAGTCTTTGACAATTTTTAGGGCCTTCCTCTGACACCGCCTGGTATAGAGGTCCTGGATGGCAGGAAGCTTGGTCCTAGCGATGTACTGGGCCATACGCACTACCCTCTGTAGCGCCTTACGGTTGGATGCCGAGCAGTTGCCATACCAGGCAGTGATGCAACCATGGTGCAGCTGTAGAACATTTTGAGGATCTCAGGACCCATGACAAAAAAATATCCTGATGGGGAATAGGTTTTGTCGTGCTTGGACCATGTTAGTTTGTTGGTGATGTGAACACCAAGGAAGATCTCAACCTGTTGTTTAAGGTCCATGAGGTGGTCAGTTGGTGGGGGCTGTTGTTTAAGGTCTATGAGGTGGTCAGTTGGTGGGGGCTGTTGTTTAAGGTCTATGAGGTGGTCAGTTGGTGGGGGCTGTTGTTAAAGGACTATGAGGTGGACAGTTGGTGGGGGCTGTTGTTTAAGGTCTATGAGGTGGTCAGTTGGTGGGGGCTGTTGTTAAAGGACTATGAGGTGGTCAGTTGGTGGGGGCTGTTGTTAAAGGACTATGAGGTGGTCAACGCAGTAGGACAAAGGGTACCAACACAGCTCTGGTCCAGAGGTTAAGCAGGCGGAAATCGCCACAACAAAGGCCAGCTGGGACACTGAGGGACACCCCAGCCTCCAGCCCTAACCTCCAGCCCAGCCTCCAGCCCTAACCTCCAGCCCAGCCTCCAGCCCTAACCTCCAGCCCAGCCTCCAGCCATAACCTCCAGCCCTAACCTCCAGCCATAACCTCCAGCCCAGCCTCCAGCCCTAACCTCCAGCCCAGCCTCCAGCCATAACCTCCAGCCCAGCCTCCAGCCATAACCTCCAGCCCTAACCTCCAGCCCAGCCTCCAGCCCTAACCTCTAACCCAGCCTACAGCCCTAACCTCCAGCCCAGCCTCCAGCCATAACAACCACCCCTAACCTCCAGCCCAGCCTCCAGCCCTAACCTCCACCCCAGCCTCCAGCCCTAACCTCTAGCCCAGCCTCCAGCCCTAACCTCCAGCCCAGCCTCCAGCCACAACCTCCAGCCCTAACCTCCAGCCCAGCCTCCAGCCATAACCTCCAGCCCTAACCTCCAGCCCTAACCTACAGCCCTAACCTCCACACCAGCCTCCAGCCCTAACCTCCAGCCCTAACCTCTAGCCCAGCATCCAGCCCTAACCTCCAGCACAGCCTCCCTTAGTTTCTGCTGCTTGTATAATGGCATCATATTGACACACACTGCTTGTATAATAGCTAATTAATGAGCTTAATGAGCTTTAACATATTAATAGGTTTACAAGGCACAAGGTGGCTGGCCTATTTTTCAGCACCTATATTTTTCAGCATAGTGTGTCACTCCACAGTATCAGGTGATCTGATCAGACAGAACACAGTGTCAGGTGATCTCATCAGACAGAAGACAGTATCAGGTGATCTGATCAGACAGAACACAGTATCAGGTGATCTGATCAGACAGAACACAGTATCAGGTGATCTGATCAGACAGAACACAGTATCAGGTGATCTGATCAGACAGAACACAGTGTCAGGTGATCTCATCAGACAGAACACAGTATCAGGTGATCTCATCAGACAGAACACAGTATCAGGTGATCTGATCAGACAGAACACAGTATCAGGTGATCTGATCAGACAGAACACAGTATCAGGTGATCTCATCAGACAGAACACAGTATCAGGTGATCTCATCAGACAGAACACAGTATCAGGTGATCTGATTAGACAGAACACAGTATCAGGTGATCTGATCAGACAGAACACAGTGTCAGGTGATCTCATCAGACAGAACACAGTATCAGGTGATCTCATCAGACAGAACACAGTATCAGGTGATCTGATCAGACAGAACACAGTATCAGGTGACCTCATCAGACAGAACACAGTATCAGGTGATCTCATCAGACAGAACACAGTATCAGGTGATCTCATCAGACAGAACACAGTGTCAGGTGATCTCATCAGACAGAACACAGTATCAGGTGATCTCATCAGACAGAACACAGTATCAGGTGATCTCATCAGACAGAACACAGTATCAGGTGATCTCATCAGACAGAACACAGTATCAGGTGATCTGATCAGACAGAACACAGTGTCAGGTGATCTCATCAGACAGAACACAGTATCAGGTGATCTGATCAGACAGAACACAGTATCAGGTGATCTGATCAGACAGAACACAGTATCAGGTGATCTGATCAGACAGAACACAGTGTCAGGTGATCTCATCAGACAGAACACAGTATCAGGTGATCTGATCAGACAGAACACAGTATCAGGTGATCTGATCAGACAGAACACAGTATCAGGTGATCTGATCAGACAGAACACAGTATCAGGTGATCTCATCAGACAGAACACAGTGTCAGGTGATCTCATCAGACAGAACACAGTATCAGGTGATCTGATCAGACAGAACACAGTATCAGGTGATCTGATCAGACAGAACACAGTATCAGGTGATCTGATCAGACATAACACAGTGTCAGGTGATCTCATCAGACAGAACACAGTATCAGGTGATCTCATCAGACAGAACACAGTATCAGGTGATCTGATTAGACAGAACACAGTATCAGGTGATCTGATCAGACAGAACACAGTATCAGGTGATCTCATCAGACAGAACACAGTGTCAGGTGATCTCATCAGACAGAACACAGTATCAGGTGATCTGATCAGACAGAACACAGTGTCAAGTGATCTGATCAGGGTGGAGAGGACTAGAAACCCAGAGCTGTGGTAGATCTCCGTGGTGGCAGAGCCAAACCCAGAGCTGTGGTAGAGCACCGTGGTGGCAGAGCCAAGAGCTGTGGTAGATCTCCGTGGTGGCAGAGCCAAACCCAGAGCTGTGGTAGATCACCGTGGTGGCAGAGCCAAACCCAGAGCTATGGTAGAGCACCGTGGTGGCAGAGCCAAACCCAGAGCTATGGTAGAGCACCGTGGTGGCAGAGCCAAGCCCAGAGCTGTGGTAGATCACCGTGGTGGCAGAGCCAAACCCAGAGCTGTGGTAGAGCACTGTGGTGGCAGAGCCAAGCCCAGAGCTGTGGTAGATCACCGTGGTGGCAGAGCCAAACCCAGAGCTGTGGTAGATCACCGTGGTGGCAAAGCCAAGCCAAGAGCTGTGGTAGATCACCGTGGTGGCAGAGCCAAACCCAGAGCTGTGGTAGATCACCGTGGTGGCAAAGCCAAGCCAAGAGCTGTGGTAGATCACCGTGGTGGCAGAGCCAAACCCAGAGCTGTGGTAGATCACCGTGGTGGCAGAGCCAAACCCAGAGCTGTGGTAGATCACTGTGGTGGCAGAGCCAAACCCAGAGCTGTGGTAGATCACCGTGGTGGCAAAGCCAAGCCAAGAGCTGTGGTAGATCACCGTGGTGGCAGAGCCAAGCCCAGAGCTGTGGTAGACCACCGTGGTGGCAGAGCCAAACCCAGAGCTGTGGTAGATCACTGTGGTGGCAAAGCCAAGCCAAGAGCTGTGGTAGATCACCGTGGTGGCAGAGCCAAACCCAGAGCTGTGGTAGATCACCGTGGTGGCAAAGCCAAGCCAAGAGCTGTGGTAGATCACCGTGGTGGCAGAGCCAAACCCAGAGCTGTGGTAGATCACCGTGGTGGCAGAGCCAAACCCAGAGCTGTGGTAGATCACCGTGGTGGCAAAGCCAAGCCAAGAGCTGTGGTAGATCACCATGGTGGCAGAGCCAAGCCAAGAGCTGTGGTAGATCACCGTGGTGGCAGAGCCAAGCCCAGAGCTGTGGTAGATCACCATGGTGGCAGAGCCAAGCCAAGAGCTGTGGTAGATCACCGTGGTGGCAGAGCCAAGCCCAGAGCTGTGGTAGATCACTGTGGTGGCAGTGCCAAGAGCTGTGGTAAATCACTGTGGTGGCAGAGCCAAACCCAGAGCTGTGGTAGATCACCGTGGTGGCAGAGCCAAACCCAGAGCTGTGGTAGATCACCGTGGTGGCAGAGCCAAACCCAGAGCTGTGGTAGATCACCGTGGTGGCAGAGCCAAACCCAGAGCTGTGGTAGATCACTGTGGTGGCAGATCCAAGAGCTGTGGGAAATCACTGTGGTGGCAGAGCCAAGCCCGGTTCAGGGATGATTACATTCTTTTGGCTCCTGACTTTGATTTGTAATTTGTTTCTCCCAGCGGTGGAGGGTTAGGGAGGTTAATCATTCACAAAATGAAAACAGTTTTTTTACTAGCAGCTGTTCAGGCCTTGTCTTTAGGATGGCTGGGCATTACCGTTTCGTTGGTAGGGCCAAACAACACAGTCTCATCGCACAGACTAATCACCATACCAGCATACTAATGCCTCTCCCTGACGACCACACTGTAGCCCTATGGCACTACATGAAGCATTGAGATGTATATTCAACGCAGAGAGCTGGAGGAGGAGGACAGAACAACAACACAGGATCTTGATGTTTTGCCCATGACAGGGACCAGAGACACATTCAGGGATTGGAGGACAATGTCCTTGATGCTGAGTGAGCAGAACAGAGCGGAATGAGGAGGAATCGGCAAGTAACGGGAGGGATTAAACCTGGGGGCGGGGCTGTTGGGGGCAGGGGAGGCGGCCAGAGGTCCCAAGGGTTCTCAGGGGGACGATGGAGGGAGGGAGGGAGGGAGGGAGGGAGGGAGGGAGGGAGGGAGGGATAGAGAGATAGAGAGATAGAGGGATGGATGGATGGATGGAGGGAGGGAGGGAGGGAGGGAGGGAGGGAGGGAGGGAGGGAGGGAGGGAGGGAGGGAGGGAGGGAGGGAGGGAGGGAGGGAGGGAGGGAGGGAGGGAGGGGGAGGGGGGATGTAGGGAGGGGGGGAGGGAGAGGAGAAAGGAGAGAGGAGAGGAGGTATGAATGAATGATGGAGGAAGCAGCTGATTGGAAATTTGCTAATGGAAGTGTGTCCCATGGGGGAGGGCTTCCCCAATCCAAGATGGAGAGGAGGAGGTGGGGGAGAGGTGGAGAAGAGGAGGAGGAGAGGGAGGGGAGGAGGAGGAGGAAGAGGAGGAGAGGTGGAGGAGGGGGAAATGTGGAGGAGGGGGAAGAGTTGGAGGAGGGGGAGAGGAGGGAGTGGAGGAGGAGAGGAGAAGAGGGGGAGAGAGAGGGGGAGAGGGGGTGCATCCACCCAATATCTCTGAGCTGTTATTATGACAGATAATATCTTTAATTTGATCTCTGTTATTATGACAGATAATATCTCTGAGCTGTTATTATGACAGATAATATCTCTGAGCTGTTATTATGACAGATGATATCTTTAATATGATCTCTGTTAATATGACAGATTATATCTTTAATATGATCTCAGTTATTATGACAGATTATATCTCTGAGCTGTTATTATGACAGATTATATCTCTGAGCTGTTATTATGACAGATTGTATCTTTAATATGATCTCTGTTATTATGACAGATTATATCTCTGAGCTGTTATTATGACAGATTATATCTCTGAGCTGTTATTATGACAGATTGTATCTTTAATATGATCTCTGTTATTATGACAGATTATATCTTTAATATGATCTCTGTTATTATGACAGATTATATCTTTAATATGATCTCTGTTATTATGACAGATTATATCTCTGAGCTGTTATTATGACAGATTATATCTCTGAGCTGTTATTATGACAGATTATATCTTTAATATGATCTCTGTTATTATGACAGATTATATCTTTAATATGATCTCTGTTATTATGACAGATTATATCTTTAATATGATCTCTGTTATTATGACAGATTATATCTCTGAGCTGTTATTATGACAGATTATATCTCTGAGCTGTTATTATGACAGATTATATCTTTAATATGATCTCTGTTATTATGACAGATTATATCTTTAATATGATCTCTGTTATTATGACAGATTATATCTTTAATATGATCTCTGTTATTATGACAGGTAATATCTTTAACAGTATCTCTATTTGGACTGTTAATCCACAGATGAAAATCAACAAATACTGAATGTACCAGATTATCTGGCCAATCTCCAAATTTTAATCAGTGTTTATACTTGATTAGAGATTTAGGATCGGCACTACAGGGTCAGAGACAGCTTTTAGGAGATGAAAGGGTTCATCAGTTTTACAGTGGAACACACAGTATGGTCTTCATGGGCCACAGACTATGTACCGTATGTGTGATGGGGAAGACAACCCTTCACCCCAGAGCACTCTGAGCCTGGGGAGGGGATGTCCCTGTTCTGTTAACAGCTCATTAGCCATATTGCCAGAGAGACACTCAGTTGAATTCATTAGCAAAAAATGCACATAACAAATCAGGTAGTTAAGGCTTATTAATTCCAAGAGTTCATAAGTGATGGTGTTGAGCCTGAACTATGCTGCTGAGCCTGAGAGGAGCATGTGGTTTTAGTTTAAGGGGCAGCAGGCAGCCTAGCTGTTACAGAAGCGAACCAGCAACCGGAGGGTTGCCAGTTTGAATCCCGAGTCGGACGGGAAAAAACTCTGTTGGGAAGTGAGGTGGCAACCAGAGGGTTGCTGGTTTCAAAACCTAGAATGTATTTATTATGGATCCCCATTACCTGCTGCCAAGGCATTAAAGGCAGTTATACAATTTTTTAAACATTACAATACATTCACAGATTTCACAACAGACTGTGTGCCCTCAGGCCCCTACTCCACAAACTACCACATATCTACAGTACTAAATCCATGTGTATGTGTGTGTATAGTGCGTATTGCCTGCCGGTGTGCCCTTGAGCAAGGCACCTAACCCTCTCTCAACAAGGTAGTATGGCCGTCCCCTGCTCCAACCTGTCTGTGTACACTAGGTGTCTTTCAGAGGGGATAAAGCACAAGTCACATTTCAGTTGTGTACAATTGATGAATATTCCTTGTCTATTATAATTGATGAATATTACTCTTCTATTATAATTGTTGAATATTCCTCGTCTATTATAATTGATGAATATTCCTTGTCTATTATAATTGATGAATATTCCTCGTCTATTATAATTGATGACTATTACTCGTCTCTGAGCCACGGAACAGGAAGTCAGTACAGCAGGAAATATCTCCTCATAGTTGCCAGAAGGATGATATAAACCAGGGCAAAAGTGATTATGAGAATATGTCTGATCGGGTACTGTAGCTGGTACTCATCCCTCCCACTCTCCATCCCTCATCATCCCTCCCACTCTCCATCCCTCCATATCCCTCCCACTCTCCATCCCTCCTCATTCCTCCCACTCTCCATCTCTCCTCATCTCTCCAACTCTCCATCCCTCCATCCCACTCTCATCCTTCCCACTCTCCATCCCTCCATCCCTCCTCATCCCTCCCACTCTCCATCCCTCCTCATCCCTCTCACTCTCCATCCCTCCTCATCCCTCCCACTCTCCATCCCTCCATCCCTCCTCATTCCTCCCACTCTCCATCCCTCCTCATTCCTCCCACTCTCCATCCCTCCATCCCTCCTCATTCCTCCCACTCTCCACCCCTCCATCCCTCACACTCTCCATCCCTCCATCCCTCCTCATCCCTCCCACTCTCCATCCCTCCATCCCTACTCATTCCTCCCACTCTCCATCCCTCCATCCCTCCTCCTACAGTCATCATTCCTCCCACTCTCCATCCCTCCATCCCTCCTCATTCTTCCCACTCTCCATCCCTCCATCCCTCCCACTCTCCACCCCTCCATCCCTCCCACTCTCCATCCCTCCATCCCTCCCACTCTCCATCCCTCTATCCCTCCTCATCCCTCCCACTCTCCATCCCTCCATCCCTCCTCATTCCTCCCACTCTCCATCCCTCCATCCCTCCTCCTACAGTCATCATTCCTCCCACTCTCCATCCCTCCTCATTCTTCCCACTCTCCATCCCTCCATCCCTCCTCATCCCTCCCACTCTCCATCCCTCCAGCCCTCCTCATCCCTCCCACTCTCCATCCCTCCATCCCTCCTCATCCCTCCCACTCTCCATCCCTCCATCCCTCATCATTCCTCCCACTCTCCATCCCTCCATCCCTCTCATTCCTCCCACTCTCCATCCCTCCATCCCTCCTCATTCCTCCCACTCTCCACCCTCCTCCTACAGTCATCATTCCTCCCACTCTCCACCCCTCCTCCTACAGTCATCATTCCTCCTCTCTCAACATCAGTGATATTACAGGAATGCAGCTAAATAGTAGGGACACAGGATTAGGGAGTTCTCTGTGTGTCTGTGGACACAGGGTTAGGGAGTTCTCTGTGTGTCTGTGGACACAGGGTTAGGGAGTTCTCTGTGTGTCTGTGGACACAGGGTTAGGGAGTTCTCTGTGTGTCTGTGGACACAGGGTTAGGGAGTTCTCTGTGTGTCTGTGGACACAGGGTTAGGGAGTTCTCTGTGTGTCTGTGGACACAGGGTTAGGGAGTTCTCTGTGTGTCTGTGGACACAGGGTTAGGGAGTTCTCTGTGTGTCTGTGGACACAGGGTTAGGGAGTTCTCTGTGTGTCTGTGGACACAGGGTTAGGGAGTTATCTGTGTGTCTGTAGACACAGGGTTAGGGAGTTATCTGTGTGTCTGTAGACACAGGGTTAGGGAGTTATCTGTGTGTCTGTAGACACAGGGTTAGGGAGTTCTCTGTGTGTCTGTGGACACAGGGTTAGGGAGTTCTCTGTGTGTCTGTGGACACAGGGTTAGGGAGTTCTCTGTGTGTCTGTGGACACAGGGTTAGGGAGTTCTCTGTGTGTCTGTGGACACAGGGTTAGGGAGTTCTCTGTGTGTCTGTGGACACAGGGTTAGGGAGTTCTCTGTGTGTCTGTGGACACAGGGTTAGGGAGTTCTCTGTGTGTCTGTAGACACAGGGTTAGGGAGTTATCTGTGTGTCTGTAGACACAGGGTTAGGGAGTTCTCTGTGTGTCTGTGGACACAGGGTTAGGGAGTTCTCTGTGTGTCTGTGGACACAGGGTTAGGGAGTTCTCTGTGTGTCTGTGGACACAGGGTTAGGGAGTTCTCTGTGTGTCTGTGGTCACAGGGTTAGGGAGTTCTCTGTGTGTCTGTGGACACAGGGTTAGGGAGCTCTCTGTGTGTCTGTGGACTAGAGGTCGACCGATTAATCGGAATGGCCGATTCATTAGGGCCGATTTCAAGTTTTCATAACAATCGGAAATCTGTAAATTTTTTTTTACACCTTTATTTCATCTTTATTTAACTAGGCAAGTCAGTTAAGAACATATTCTTATTTTCAATGGCGGCCTAGGAACGAGGCAGAACGACAGATTCTTACCTTGTCAGCTCGGGGGATCCAATCTTGCAACCTTACAGTTAACTAGTCCAACGCTCTAACCACCTGCCTCACGAGGAGCCCGCCTCAGGTTTTGACTGGGTTAGGGTTAGACTGGGTTAGGGTTAGGATTAAACTGGGTTAGGGTTAGACTGGGTTAGGGTTAGACTGGGTTAGGGTTAGACTGGGTTAGGGTTAGACTGGGTTAGACTGGGTTAGGGTTAGACAGACACAGCGTTCTCTGTGTGTCTGAGGACACAGGGATATGGAGTTCTCTGTGTGTCTGTGCTCCACATCTGGGTCTGGGACAGTGATGTATGATGTGCTGATCGGTGCCCACAGTGGGGTCACCATGGTCACCAAACTCATGTTACCTGACCCATAACCTCTGACTCCCCTCTAGGACGCTTTGCCCTGCTGTGTTCTGCAGCTGTTTACAGCCTCCAGTGCTAAAGGACAAATAGCACACCCTGTGGGAGAACGCCCCAGTCTAGCCCAGTCTAACCCTAACCCAGTCTAGCCCTGACCCAGTCTAACCCTAACCCAGTTTAACCCAAACCCAGTCTAACCCTGGCCCAGTCTAAACCTAACCCAGTCTAACCCAGTCTAACCCTAACCCAGTCTAACCCTGACCCAGTCTAACCCTGACCCAGTCTAACCCTAACCCAGTCTAACCCTGACCCAGTCTAACCCTGACCCAGTCTAACCCAGTCTAACCCTAACCCAGTCTAAACCTAACCCAGTCTAACCCAGTCTAACCCTAACCCAGTCTAACCCTGACCCAGTCTAACCCTAACCCAGTCTAACCCCGACCCAGTCTAACCCTAACCCAGTCTAACAGTGACCCAGTCTAACCCTAACCCAGTCTAACAGTGACCCAGTCTAACCCTAACCCAGTCTAACCCTAACCCAGTCTAACCCAGTCTAACCCTAATCCAGTCTAACCCTGACCCAGTCTAACCCAGTCTAACCCTAACCCAGTCTAACCCTAACCCAGTCTAACCCTGACCCAGTCTAACCCAGTCTAACCCTAACCCAGTCTAACCCTGACCTAGTCGAACCCAGTCTAACCCTAACCCAGTCTAACCCTGACCCAGTCTAACCCAGTCTAACCCTAACCCAGTCTAACCCTGACCCAGTCTAACCCAGTCTAACCCTAACCCAGTCTAACCCTGACCTAGTCGAACCCAGTCTAACCCTAACCCAGTCTAACCCTAACCCAGTCTAACCCTGACCCAGTCTAACCCTGACCCAGTCAAACCCAGTCTAACCCTGACCCAGTCTAACCCAGTCTAACCCTAACCCAGTCTAACCCTGACCCAATCTAACCCAGTCTAACCCTAACCCAGTCTAACCCTGACCCAGTCTAACCCTGACCCAGTCTAACCCAGTCTAACCCTAACCCAGTCTAACCCTGACCCAGTCTAACTCTAACCCAGTCAAACCCTAAGCCAGTCTAACCCAGTCTAACCCAGTCTAACCCAGTCTAACCCTGACCCAATCTAACCCAGTCTAACCCTAACCCAGTCTAACCCAGTCTAACCCTGACCCAGTCTAACCCAGTCTAACTCTAACTTCACACTTCCAGCTGATCTCATCAGGAGGTAGTGGTCCTCATGGCTGGGCCTGTTGATGATGTCATGCTGGGTTTAGGCTGTTATCAACCACCATGGCACCAGTAGCAGTTCTGCTCGGTCAGGACATTAAAAGGCACATAAAGTACCACAGAAATGTAAACTATTCAGAGCACTGGGGGGGTTTCAGTCCAGACTAGAGCAGGCTATTAAACTAAAGAGTCGCCTTAACACATAATTCTTTGTTTTTCAGGAATGAAGATACAACGCATAATAATTATCTTTGGGTTTTGTAAAGGCAGATCTGAAATGCTTCTGATAGGTCGTGGCGTATCTTCACAGAGTCTTGTCCCGCTGCTGAACGAACAAGCAGGGCTGGGAAAAGAACCCAACTGGCATACTTGAGTAAAAGTAAAGATACCTTCGTAGAAAATGACTAAAGTAAAACTTTAAGTCACCCAGTAAAATACTACTTGAGTAAAATTCTAAAAGTATTTGGTTTTAAATATACTTAAGTATCAAAAGTAAAAGTATAAATCATTTCAAATTGCTGACATTAATCAAACCAGACGGCAAAACTATTATTATACTTTAGGGATTTTAGGGATTTAGGGATTACCAGGTGCACACTACAACACGCAACGTCATTTACAAACAAAGAATGTGTTTAGTGAGTCCTCCAGATCAGAGGCAGTAGGGAAGACCAGGGAAGTTCTCTGTTTAGTGAGTCCTACAGATCAGAGGCAGTAGGGATGACCAGGGAAGTTCTCTGTTTAGTGAGTCCTACAGATCAGAGGCAGTAGGGATGACCAGGGATGATCTCTGTTTAGTGAGTCCTACAGATCAGAGGCAGTAGGGATGACCAGGGATGTTCTCTGTTTAGTGAGTCCTCCAGATCAGAGGCAGTAGGGATGACCAGGGAAGTTCTCTGTTTAGTGAGTCCTACAGATCAGAGGCAGTAGGGATGACCAGGGATGATCTCTGTTTAGTGAGTCCTACAGATCAGAGGCAGTAGGGATGACCAGGGATGTTCTCTGTTTAGTGAGTCCTCCAGATCAGAGGCAGTAGGGATGACCAGGGATGTTCTCTGTTTAGTGAGTCCTCCAGATCACACTAAACAGAGAACGTCGCTGGTCATCCCTACACTACACCAGCTGTATCCAGACCACTCCATAGTACACTACACCAGCTGTATCCAGACCACTCCATAGTACACTACACCAGCTGTATCCAGACCACTCCATAGTACACTACAACAGCTGTATCCAGACCACTACATAGTACACTACACCAGCTGTATCCAGACCACTCCATAGTACACTACACCAGCTGTATCCAGACCACTCCATAGTACACTACAACAGCTGTATCCAGACCACTAGACAGTACACTACACCAGCTGTATCCAGACCATTCCATAGTACACTATACCAGCTGTATCCAGACCACTAGACAGTACACTACACCAGCTGTATCCAGACCACTAGACAGTACACTATACCAGCTGTATCCAGACCACTACATAGTACACTATACCAGCTGTATCCAGACCACTAGACAGTACACTATACCAGCTGTATCCAGACCACTAGACAGTACACTATACCAGCTGTATCCAGACCACTAGACAGTACACTATACCAGCTGTATCCAGACCACTAGACAGTACACTATACCAGCTGTATCCAGACCACTACATAGTACACTATACCAGCTGTATCCAGACCACTAGACAGTACACTATACCAGCTGTATCCAGACCACTAGACAGTACACTATACCAGCTGTATCCAGACCACTACATAGTACACTATACCAGCTGTATCCAGACCACTAGACAGTACACTATACCAGCTGTATCCAGACCACTAGACAGTACACTACACCAGCTGTATCCAGACCACTAGACAGTACACTATACCAGCTGTTGTGAGCTACAAGTGCTAAATGGCATACACTGTATGTCAACCTTGACAACAAAGGAGTAGGTGTGGCCAATAGCACTGACTGGCTGTGCAAGAACCAATGATATGTCTAAAGCAGGATCCGTTTCCTTCCTGAGTAGAGCCGTCTGGCTGAA